>NW_015505966.1:664169-664768 GCF_001515645.1 Sinocyclocheilus grahami
TTCTCCACTGTTTACATTCACTTAAGACATAACTGACTGTGTTTACGAGAATAATTGCCGAGACAGTTATTTTGAGATAATTTTGTGTGTATGTGTTCATTCAGATGCAAGGATACGCGAAAGAGGAATCAATTGTGTACGCGCATTGTCTGAAACGCGGCTCTCTGTGCACGCTTTGTATGAGTGCGCGCAGCTCCGAATGCGCGTGAATGGTTTAAAACACTTGAAAATTTAAATCGGCAAGACTTAGAAACACATGCAAACGATCAACTTAAATTAAGGAAGGAATTTTATATTACTGTTTAAGATAGCCCGTCGGGCAAGGTAGTGAAACATTTTGGTAGCCCGACCGGAAAACACAATAGCCCCCGGGACGTCGGGCTAGCGATTTTGCGAGCCCTGAAACTATACTTGCCTGACATGCAAGAACAAATCTTACTGGTTCCTGCTGAAACTCAAAAGTGATTTTGTGATATGCAAGAACAAACTTCAATAGTTCCCGCACTTCAAGCAAGCACTTTTGAGCATCCATTTATTATAAGGGTGCATGGACAATCTTCTCCAAATATCATATCCCAATCTTATAACACAATCTGAAT
>NW_015505966.1:664942-665288 GCF_001515645.1 Sinocyclocheilus grahami
TTTAAAACAGTAGTGCATTAAACAATCAATTGTCAAAATGGTCAGTAAAACCGGAGTTAAACTTTAAAACACTGCATAGTCTACAATGTATGAATTAAATATACATTGATTCTCATTAAAGCTACTGAAGTTATCCGTCAATTAAAATAAATGTTTTGCTCTTTCTTTTGTGGTTTTATTAACATTAATAACAGACAGCAGCAGGTTTGCATTATAGGCTTTAACTGGCATGCATCTGATTTTCTTTCCAACTCTTTGCTTGCTTACATAACTGACTGTCTTCATGTAAATACTCGCCAAGATGGACATTTCGGCATACTTTTGTGTATACTTGACCATTTAGGCA
>NW_015505966.1:665423-668990 GCF_001515645.1 Sinocyclocheilus grahami
GCAAAATTACGAAGACAATTTTGAAAAACATTTTTTGGAATAATGTGCGCTAATGAATAGTTAACGATAAAACCAGGAATGGTATTAAAACTTAAATAGTGTCAATTTTGACATCAGGTTGATTTTAAAAACACGTCTACAGTAAAACATTCCATTTGTAGAACCAAAAAGAGTCTCGGTTAGAAGAAAGAAGCAGAGGCAGGGGGTAATTCTATCCCTGCTGACGTCATCACTCTATACATCTTCCCTCATTCATGAAATATTGACACTCTTCTCTTCCCAGCCAGCGTTCATGTTTGATGGATCCATTTTAGAAAATAAGCAGGGAATTAGAATAAAAGCACACTGGGAAGATAGATAAGTACCCTAGAGACGGTGTCTCTGGGTATTATGTGGAGCACATGAAGATGACCAGAGTAAATGGCTGAAAATGGCAGAAAAATGGCTTGACTAATTATTTGTCATCTTATGCCCATCAGTCAAAAGAAAAAAGAAAAAAAAGGACCTAAAGGATTCTTCATGGACCAATGCATTTGAGAGGAACAGGAAATGTTCTTTATCCTAATGGAGTCTCACAGCCTCAAAGCTGGAGGATTAAACATGAATCATGTAGCATTTAGCGGGGAAATGAGCCTGGAAGTCATTGTGCAGGTTTATGTGGTAGAATGTATTACAACTTTACTGGATTACACAGACTCAGACCAGATTGACCAACAAGTACAGAAGTGGAACAGAACAAGGAAGAGAGATGACAAGCATTATTACAACAACAACAAAAATTTGGACTAAAATGTTTCATTACATGTTTCCTTACAAGTTTGAGGGCCTAAATTCACAAAATGTCCTTGGAATTTTGGAAATATTGCAAAAAAAAGCTCAAAACTAGATATAAGGGCAGTCCACACTAGCAAATAAGGTTTAAATATGGGCCACAAGCTAGAAAAAAAAATCTTAAAATGTTGTGTTAAGGTGTCAAGCTTTCACAATTAAATCAAACTAAAAAGTCTAGTTCGCCCAAAAAGTAAAATTCTGTCATCATTTACTCATTAAATTACTAAACTACTGTTCAAACATTTAGGGTCGTTAAAAATGATTTTTCTTCATACGTACACCACGACTGCATTTATTTGACTAAAAATACAGTAAAATAGTAATATTGCTAATAGGCATTTCTATTCTATTTCTATTTTTTATGCAATGTATCATCAATAATATAAAGTAGCATTTCTTATAATTATCATCAATGATGAAAACAGTTATATGTGGAGACTGTGATACTTTATTTCAGGATTCTATGATGAACAGAAAGCTTAAAAAATACTTTTGTAACATTTTAAATGTCTTCACTGTCACTTTCAATCCATTTAATGTGTCCTTACTGCATAAAACGTCTCATTTCTTAAAATAAAATAAACCCGACCCCATGCTTTTCGGGTTAGGCACAGTGTATTAATGTGAAACACACACACACACACACACACACACACACACACACAAAGTATTTTGAAAATTATTTGTTTTCTATATGTTTTTTATACAATGAAAGTCAATGGGGTCCACTGATACAATTTTAATTTTTGTCTGAACTACCTCTTTAAGTAAAAGGAAGTCAACGGAAGGTCCTCAAAAGTACACGTGTCCAAGTTTGTGTGTGTGTGTGTGTGTGGTGAAAGCAATTCCAAGGAGCCTGTACTGGGCTATTTATTCACTAGAGACTCCTGCCTTTGTTTTTCCCACACTTAAATAAAAAGACGTGAGGTCAGCCTCAAGGGACTGCTCGTTTTTTAGATATTTGCATGAATTAATGTGACCCCTGATTACAGTGAATGTCGCACACGCACATGAAAAGTGATGAGGTCACTAAGAGAAAACAAGGTCAAACGACAGAACTTAGAATCGGACAACAACATTTTTATAATGCTAGAGTTTTCTAGGTGGCTGCTAGATGGTTACTTAAGCCTCTATGACATTTTAGTTCCAACAACATTTTATTGTGTTCTTTCCAGCAGGCATTACAGAGAACTGGTATTATTGGAGGAACTATCTACATAAAGATAGCAAGTTATCGCTCTGGAAGTTATCTACACTGTAAGTTATTGCTCGTTTTGCACTGTAGGTTAAGGAAGTTGTGTGAAGTGAGTCTGTGAACTTTAACATCCAAGTCTGTGAGGATTCATTGTTGTCATTTGCTGAAACGGTGTTCGTTTTACTGGCAAGGATTTTGCTGTGGTCTCATTGTGAAAGGAATGCTTACCAGACCTTGGGTTTGTTGAATGTTCAAATGTTAACATTAGCATGCATAGCCGAAACCAATGAGAACAATTTGGGCTTAACTATCAAAACAGTATCTCTAATGAAAACAAGCTAACCACACTTTTCGCTTCCAAAAACAAACTGAACCAAAAGAGAGAGAGAAATATTTTGTGTTTAGCGCTTTTCAGTACTAAACACCTGCTTAATCTCCTAGGATTTAGGAATCGAGCTACAGCCATGATAAGATTATCAACATGCCCTGAGCAATTCATTCACATATTCAGTTCATCTGTCTACTGTAATGCGCAAATAGCTGCATACCCGACACATCTTTCTACTTCTACTGTAAACTACTACAAAACGTTCTTCCTATAAACCTTTCAAGACAGACTTACAATGAACACAGTGGTTGTTAAGGCTTGCAATATGCCAGAAGCCACAAGTCAGTGAGATTTTAGCTTTATTTTTAATGTGTTTACATAGAGTGCATTACTGCCCAGCCCGCCCACTTTTCTCTGGAAGTATTTTTCTAATAGGGAGTTTTAAAATGTCTTTGCTAAAGCATTATATATCGGCCAGCTACGAGGTGAATCACAACTATAAAAAAAAAAAAATAAAAAAAAAGTATTTGAAAATCAGTAGGGCTGGGTATCGTTCAAAACTTCTCAATATCGGTACCGATACCTTGACTTCTATACCGGTTCCTGAACGATACTTTTTTCTATACTAATTTTATGAAGTTCGCTTTAACAACATTACAAAAAACGGTTTTATTTTTTTCAGTTTGTTGACGTTTTTACAGACTCAAAGACTCATCTCCTGAGTCTTTTGTTTTAAAACGCATAGCTTAGACAGAATCATCATTTCTATAAATTTTACACCGATTTACGCGATCTGATCTGATTAGCTGCTTCCAGCAGTCTCCCTGCGTTTTCTCTTCCGCGATCACTGTTCTGACTCATATGTCACTCATATTACGCGTTCATCACCCGCCCTGTCTCCTATGACGAACGTCCATTACACTTCCGTGTTCAGTTCTGTACATAGAAAACCCAGGAAAACATTTCTACGGATGAAACATGAAGCTAATAACACATGATTATGACAGTATATGATTTATGTGTGATTTTCATGAGATTCTGCCTATTTTCATAACAATAGGGTGTTTACATGAGAAATGTTAAGCAGGTGTGGTGATTAGCTTGATATAAAAGGCTACAAATCACATATTTCAGCAACATTATATGACCAAAACCCACATTAGATCACAATCGTAAGTTATTACAAACACTCAGTGGTGGTTTAAAGAGAGTA
>NW_015505966.1:669005-670494 GCF_001515645.1 Sinocyclocheilus grahami
AATCGTAAGTTATTACAAACACTCAGTGGTGGTTTAAAGAGAGTATTGAGTAAAAGCGTAGTATAAATCCTATAAATTGTCTTATGTGGCATGATGCTACAAGTGTGCATGAATGGTCACGTTACACGCGTTTTCCATGATGCATGAGCCAATCACCAGCACTTGATTTAGGAACATCAAGCATGCTGCATGCGTATTGGCTCACTGACGTTAATGAGATTAACCCCTTAGGTATCGAAATTTGGTACCGAATGACAAGTCATGTTTTGATACTCTGTGGTATCGAGGCAATTCAGTTGGTGCCTAAAAAACATCGAACTCGATACCCAGCCCTAAAAATCGGACAAAAAGACAAAGGTTAAAGGTGGGGTAAGCGACTTTTCAAAAATGCTTTAGAAAACTGATTCGGGCCGAATAGCAAAAACTTGTAACCAATCAGCAGTAAGGGGCGTGTCTACTCATGATGTGGAGGAGAGAGCGTTCAGTGCACAGGACGGACATTAGCCGAGCTAGATATATACGTATATGGTGTAGACAGCATCACTGATTATGAGTTCTATAGTATTTTATGCCGCGCCACTCGCACTAGTGTGAGTGTGAGGATGCTAAAGAGTTATTTTGGTGCGATTTGCTTCAATTAACGACCTTGAAGCTCCCAGTTGGTCTGTCTTTTTAGGTTTGAGTTATTGTTAAAAATCAATTCTCCCATGGAGAAAATGCATGGGATTTTTAAATCCAGAACCCAACTGTTGCACTACACAACTGCTGTACTACACTACCCATAATCCTGTAGCAAGATCCACCAATCAGAGAAGTTGCATAAAGTTTTATGTTCAAAGAAACAAGAAACAAAACAGCTACCATTAGCTTTGCAGGTGTTTGGTCAACAACAAAATCCCCTGGCAACCAAACTGCACTGGATAAATTATGCTACGTATATCCAGCATTTGTTTTGCTGGTCTATGATGATCAACTGAGAGGATCGTTTATCGTTACGCACCTGTCTCTGGAACAGATTGCGAAACAGGTTCAATCATTGTGTAATGTAGGAACTTCAAGACATTGATGGATTTTATTTGTGTAGAACTGAATATCCATCATTAACTTTTGCAACTTCAAACCAAGTTGTCATGCACATTTCCAAAGAGGTTGGAAATTTCAACTTTCTGAGTTGACTGAAACACAGCACAGGAAATCTTTACTAAAGAATTTTCTGGACTCCAGAAGAATGCTTGTGATTTCACACATTAGATAAACATCTGAAACAAATTGAATTAAGGTGAGATCCTCTTACCTGAACAACTTCTATTCCTCTTTTCCTGAAAGAAACAAAAGAAATATATATATTATATTTTTTGCTCATGCCACAGGTTTTGACAAAAAGTGATTGAACAAGAACAGGATATTAAATTTACATTTTTAAATTTAAGATACCATCATAGCAGATTACATTCTAACATGAAAATTAAGCCTGGATAAAAATATCTGT
>NW_015505966.1:670504-685843 GCF_001515645.1 Sinocyclocheilus grahami
AATCGTAAGTTATTACAAACACTCAGTGGTGGTTTAAAGAGAGTACAGAGTAAAAGCGTAGTATAAATCCTATAAATTGTCTTATGTAGCATGATGCTACAAGTGTGCATGAATGGTCACGTTATACGTGTTTTCCATGATGCATGAGCCAATCACCAGCACTTGATTTAGGAACATCAAGCATGCTGCATGCTTATTGGCTCACTGATGTTAATGAGATTAACCCTATAGGTATCGAAATTTGGTACCGAATGACAAGTCATTTTTTGATACTCTGTGGTATCGAGGCAATTCAGTTGGTGCCTAAAAAACATCGAACTCGATACCCAGCCCTAAAAATCGGACAAAAAGACAAAGGTTAAAGGTGGGGTAAGCGACTTTTCAAAAATGCTTTAGAAAACTGATTCGGGCCGAATAGCAAAAACTTGTAACCAATCAGCAGTAAGGGGCGTGTCTACTCATGATGTGGAGGAGAGAGCGTTCAGTGCACAGGACGGACATTAGCCGAGCTAGATATATACGTATATGGTGTAGACAGCATCACTGATTATGAGTTCTATAGTATTTTATGCCGCGCCACTCGCACTAGTGTGAGTGTGAGGATGCTAAAGAGTTATTTTGGTGCGATTTGCTTCAATTAACGACCTTGAAGCTCCCAGTTGGTCTGTCTTTTTAGGTTTGAGTTATTGTTAAAAATCAATTCTCCCATGGAGAAAATGCATGGGATTTTTAAATCCAGAACCCAACTGTTGCACTACACAACTGCTGTACTACACTACCCATAACCCTGTAGCAAGATCCACCAATCAGAGAAGTTGCATAAAGTTTTATGTTCAAAGAAACAAGAAACAAAACAGCTACCATTAGCTTTGCAGGTGTTTGGTCAACAACAAAATCCCCTGGCAACCAAACTGCACTGGATAAATTATGTTACGTACATCCAGCATTTGTTTTGCTGGTCTATGATGATCAACTGAGAGGATCGTTTATCGTTACGCACCTGTCTCTGGAACAGATTGCGAAACAGGTTCAATCATTGTGTAATGTAGGAACTTCAAGACATTGATGGATTTTATTTGTGTAGAACTGAATATCCATCATTAACTTTTGCAACTTCAAACCAAGTTGTCATGCACATTTCCAAAGAGGTTGGAAATTTCAACTTTCTGAGTTGACTGAAACACAGCACAGGAAATCTTTACTAAAGAATTTTCTGGACTCCAGAAGAATGCTTGTGATTTCACACATTAGATAAACATCTGAAACAAATTGAATTAAGGTGAGATCCACTTACCTGAACAACTTCTATTCCTCTTTTCCTGAAAGAAACAAAAGAAATATATATATTATATTTTTTGCTCATGCCACAGGTTTTGACAAAAAGTGATTGAACAAGAACAGGATATTAAATTTACATTTTTAAATTTAAGATACCATCATAGCAGATTACATTCTAACATGAAAATTAAGCCTGGATAAAAATATCTGTTACCTAGCAACACAGAGTTGAGATCCAGAGAAACCCTGACTGGTCGTTGGAAGCTAATCGACACCACGGAAGCTGGCTTGAGCTAGAAACCATCGTAAGTCAGAACCATCAAGAAAACCTCTACATTTACACAACACACAACAAGGAGCATCTGTCACAAAGCAAGCGCTAGTCAAGTGTCAGAATTCACCCTAGCGTTTCTAGAAAAACAACAAGACAAGCTGACACACAAGAATCAGTTCGCTCTGTTTTCAAGCTGTCAAATTTTGCACTCAAGTTTGTAAAGTTAAACATGCGCTGCACTGCACTTTGCTTTGTAGTAAGATCCTGACATTGGGATCTTACTACAACATTAAGCATGCTGGTGAGGAAACCCTGTGGATGAGTTTATGGGGTCATTAGGAAGACAGGCAACCATTTTCTCTTCTAACATCAGATTATTCAATGTCAAGATAATCATAAAGTGCATGAGCCAGAGCTTATTTATTATTCTGTCAGGAAACATCATGAGTGGGTTTGTGGGAGTTATTTAAGTCTCAGTGAAGAATAACTTTTCTGTGTGGGTTGATTTATTATGGGAGGAAGTTTATTTTGGTGGGTGATAGAATACAAAAATGTTGACATGGAAACTGAAAAAAAACATTTCTCGAGTTTTAAGGGGTGGTTTTCACAGAGCCCCAGTGCCTCCCTGGAAAACATTGGGTCTGTCAGATCAAACAGATGAAACATGCCTCAACTCCTCCTGAAAGTGGACTATGCTGTCAATATTACATTAAAGAAAACGCGTGCCAGAAGGCACGAAAGAATGACATCCGTTGTGAAAGGGAAATAATTAAAAGGAATTTTTCATTGACTATATAAATCAGGGGTCCTTGGCTAATGTAGCGCTTCAACGAGTCCTTCCCTGCCTCCTGGGGCTTTCACAAACATTACATTTTGGCAGACGATTAACTGTGATACAAATAAGTGAGACGAATAAAACAGACATTTTTAAAGACGCCCAGTGGTGAAATCAAGTTTTTAAATGTTGTTTACATGTCTTTCTGGGGTTTTTAATATGCTTAAAGACAATGAATGACTGATAACCGTTGACCCAATATTGCCACTGTGTAACATTTAACTAAGTTAACTGAGTGAAAGTAGAGCAGGTCTGATCTGGTGCTAATTATCATATTCATAGGTCTGCGTATACTCAATGAGATAAGGGTGCAGGGTTACATTTAAGACATGAAGAAATTGTTTTCATGGAAAAAAGCTACCTGCCCTACCATTTAAAAGTTTGATGTTGTTAATTGTTAATAATTGTAATTGTTAAATTATATATATATTTTTTAAATACATTAAAACAGCCTTTTTTCAATTCTAATAATATTTCCCATAATATAATTGTTGATTTTGATTAATAAAAAATACAGGCTTGGTGAGCACTGAGCATAAGAGACTTCCTTCAAAAACTTTTTTTTTTTAATCTGACCCAAAACTTTTGAACAGTAGTGTATCTGCTTTGATTTAGGGCAGGATATTCTACCAATCCTTAAAGAAAAACTGGGATAAAATTATCCAGAAGGCGGCAGTAAAAATCTAACAGTGGTATTGTATAAAACGAGACATGGAGTTTAGGACTTTGCTGGGTCACAGTGACCGATCAAGGCCGCTGGATTTAGAGATACGGAGTACGGACAGATGTAGGTGCAGCTCAGATTTCATTGGTTTTATTCTATTATCGAAACGAAGCAGAATACTGGATAGAGAAAGCAAAACATAGTAAGCACAATCACTTTTATTATGACTAAAATACGAACAAGGGTAAAAGAAGCATTTCAATGGAACAATGTGCTCAGTTTCAGACATTTTCCTCATAAAACTCCCAGGCTTCCTCATGAATCACCCACACTTAACTGATCATGTCAACTTATACCAGAAGATAAAACTATTTTCAAGACTTTTCATTTTTGGGGTTTCATTTCGATTTTCTCAACTTTTTTATTGCAGCAACAATGGGTCAAACTGTTTTTAGAACTATTGTGACTTAACACTTAATTAACAACAGTTACGACGTTTAAAGATCTTTTTCATACTGTATATTATAATGTGGTGCTGCCTAAATTTACTTGAAGCATTTACAATTTTCCAGTACTTCCATACAATTCAGACATAATTGAACTTGATGTGAACGAATGTTAAAAATGAAAGAATCGAATGAATCAATGAATCAAATCAAATCAATCAATTAGATCAGGGTAAAGTCCAAATAGAGCCTTGCGTGTGATTCAAAGATAACGTTCATGCTTCGGTGAACACGTTCATATCACAGGCCTGGAACTGGTGAGATGAGCACATGTGGTTATACACCGCACACAAGACTACACCAACCGTCATGGCTCTGCCAACTTCCTCAAAAATGAATACATACGCAAGGCGATATTGCACCTGAACTTCCTGTCGACTTTAGACAAACGTTCAGACGTTTTAGAGCGGCTGCATATCTAGCTAGTCCCTGTAAGATTACTGAATGTCAACAGTACATAACACACTTCTGTCAATCCTGTATTAGGCTTATTCAATATTAAACTAAATCTATTTGACAAGATTAATAAACATTCTGTAAAATGTGTGAACAGGACAGGAAGGGGTATGAAATCGTGACCTCATTTCTTAGAGAGCACAATCGTGACCTCTCTAGACCTTGGTTTATCCCTGCAGCTGCGAGCGAGGACTGCTTATAACGTCGGCAGGGAATATCATTCACAACCAATCGCCGTCTGGGACGGGACACACAAGCTTGCACATGTTGGCAGGAAAAATACTTGTGGTTACCAAAAACACAAACCGCTTCGGTCTGACTCATCTGTTGCTGCCCTGGTTACAAACAAACTGGAACAGTTGCTTGATTAGTGTGTAGCCTGCAATTAATTGTGAAATGATGACTGCGTTTGTGCTGCGGACAATCACAATACTTCAAATCATGTAGATTGCTTATAGGGAGAAGTGCATTATTACTTTTCTTTATGATCAGATGAGATATATCTAGGGACCAGAATATCAATGGGCTCTATCAACTTGGGCCTGTAAGTATCCAACAATGCCCTAGCAACTAGGCATGAGACGTTACCAATTTTTCATATCACAATAATTGCTAAAGCTTTTATCACAGTATAGGATTAAACAATAGAAACTTAGCAGTAGTCCTCCTATTATAATAACTTTGTTTCATATAACAAAAAGCAATGTAAACCCTAATGCTCAAAATAATTAATTCGTTTGATGGTAAAAATGGTAATTGCAACTTTTTATCTCATATCTCATTATATCATTTTATCTCATTCTCATTATCTCATATCTCATTTTCATCAATTCTGACTTTTTTTCTTGCAATTCTGAGTTTACATCTTGTAATTCTGACTTTTCTGAGAATTGCATTTCCCAATTGCAAGTTATAAAGTCAAAATTGTGGGAATATAAACTCGCAACTGCGAGATACAAAGTCCAATTTTGAGGGGTAATAAAATACAATTTTCTTACAATTGTGAGTTTATATCTCACAACTCTGACTTTATAACTCGCAATTGCATGTTATAAAAAGGTTTGAGATACAAACGTGCAATTCTGATTTCCTTTTACAGAAAGAAAGAAAAAAGATAAACGGTTGCAATTAACTTTTTAATTTTGATTCAGTGGCAGAAACAAGCTTCCATACAAAAACTGACACATTTGAAGTCATCTGAATTGGAATTTCATAACTTAAAAATACTAATATACCTGACTACCTCAAATTTTTTGAGTTTTGACAACTTATTTGGGGTTTACAGTTAACAGTACACAAATACAATAAAATGCTACACAATGCAATGTATAAAGTAATCAAATGTTTCAAACAATAAAGAACAATAATAAAGAATCAGAACATTATCTACCTAAGAGATGTTCTCTGGCATGCTTTAGAGAATGTACAAAAATAGCCATTATTAGTACCGTTTGCCAAAGAAAGAAAAAGAAAGCTGAAGAAAAAACAAACCGCAACCTGCCCAGCAACAAAACAAAAGAAGAATAAAAGGAACAGAGAGGAATAAGCAGTCATGACGGTAAGTAAATGAAGCATTTCTTTAAACCTGTGATGAAAGCTATTCTTTTTTTGTCTGTCGCTGTCATGAATGTTAATAGAAGTTTATTAACGCCAAATGGATCTCTGGGGAAATCTAGATTAGAGTTCACAGAAGACTAGTGGTCATGTAACATTGCCGAAACATGAAAAACAACATGACAGTGCTAGAGAAAGCCTGTCCTACAAAATAATGCAGTTAAATATGAAAGATGTGACCGGAGTCAGAACTGCTGAACAGATCTTCCCTGAACTCAGATTGCCTCCAGACAGCACGAGTAATTTGGCTGAAGAGGTTACGAAAGGATTAACATTTGAATCCACAAAACATTTTGAATCTGTGCTAGTGTGATTGACATGCTCATAAAATCCCCAACATAAGTGACATTCAGACTCGCAGTAACTTGATTTAACCCCAAAACGTAAATGTCCTTAAGTGGCCCAGCCAGAGACCGGACTTGAACCCAATCAAACATTTCTGAAGAGACCTGAAAATGCCCAACCGACTGTCCTCATCCAACTAGACAGCGCTTCAGAGGATCTGCAGAGAAGAACGGCAGAAAATCCTCACCAGCTATGCGCAGGTTATCCATTGAGGTATAGATATTTTAAACTGGTATCAGCAAAGTACTGGCAGATTGGAAAGACCAAAATCTCAGGTTTTATTAAAAATATCTTGTTTGTCCAAAAGATGAACAAATGTCTTATAGGTTTGGAACAGCATGAGGGTAAATTATGTATTTTAATTTTTGGGTGAACTCCCTCTTCCTGGCTTTCCATGTTTTCACTGTTATATGGTAAGAGGTGCTATTACAAGAGTATTGAATCCCTGGCTCAAAAAACGGCGAAGAAGCTGAAACAAAGCAGATGCATGTGTAAAATAATGCATTTATCAAACATTAAACAGCTAATAAATCAAAACTGCCAAATGTTACCGACCCATGAAGTGGTGTAGGACTGTGAAGCTTTGGTGGTGTTGATGAAGCAACCTATCCATCTATGATTTAATCATAGTTCTGAATCTGATCCAGACATAGTCTTTTACAAAAACATGATTTCCTCAACTTTTTGTTCAGAATGTTGCTTTTTTTAAATGAAACTTAGTTGATGTTAAAAACAAAGTACATGGGTTGTTTGGCTTAAAGGCAGAGGCTCTGTTCTTTCTTTTGACATACTGCATGTCAGACAGTCCTGCAACAAAATATTCTGGGGCCCATAAAAGTTTGTGAACAAGATCAAAAATGCTGGCAGTGGCAGTCAACTTTTCGTTAAAAACTCTGGCGGGGAAAGAGTTCAGGGCATGAATACTTATGGCAATGTGATATTTTAGATTTTCTTTATCATTTGGAACGCCACTCTCTTGTGAACGTGCGTACGACAGTTAAGCCCCGTTCACACCAAGAACTATAACTATAAAGATAACGATATTAGCGTCCACACCAGCGAACGATATCGTCCGTTTATTCTAAGCGCACGCGCGTCTGCCGCTTTAAATTCTTGAGCTCGTTACAGCAGGATGGATTCTGATTGGCTGTCAGTGTTTTATCGTTCATCAGCTGGAAAAAATCATTTTGAAAGTGATATAGTTCCTCTGTATCGTTATAGTTGTGGTGTGAACTATGCTATTCTTTAATATTGAGAACGATTTTTAGAACTATATCTCTATCGTTATCGTGCTTGGTGTGAACGGGCCTTAAGAGGAAGCTAGAGATTACGGTTTATAAAGCTTTAAATATGGATATTTTTAGAACTTTGTAACTGTGCCTATATAATGTTCATTTAAGTGTTCTGTCTAGTGAGGATGGGATGGGGTGGAAGGGTGGTTAGCAAAGAATGTTTACTTGTAAATTGTTAATGTGAAAATAACAAATATATTGATAAAAAATAATATGACCGATAACTATTTTTTAGTGCTGTCTAACGATTAATTGTGATTAATCGCATCCAAAATAAACGTTTTTGTTCATATAATATATGCGTGTGTACTGTGTATATTTATTATGTATATATATATATAATATGACCGATAACTATTTTTCCTCTGTGTACCACTAGTGGTCACGATTAATTGCATCCAAAATAAACGTTTTTGTTCATATAATATATGCGTGTGTACTGTGTATATTTATTATGTATATATATATATATATATATAAATACACAAGCATACATGTATATATTTTAAAAGGATTCACACACACACATACATATAATTTATATTATATATAAATATCAATATTTTACATATAAACAAAAAATGTTTTTTTAAATATATACATACATGCATGTATGTTAGTAAATTTATATATACATAAATATACACAGTACACACGCATTATATTATGTAAACAAAAACCTTATTTTGGATGCGATTAATCACGATTAATCATTTGACAGTACTAATATTTTTCTTACACAAAAGCATCGATTCACTTCAGAAGGCCTTTATTAACCCCCCGGAGCCGTGTGGAGCACTTTTTATGATGGATGGATGCACTTTATTTTGCTTCAAAATCTCAACCCCCATTCACTGCCATTATAAAGTTTGGAAGAGCCAGGAGATTCTGAATATAACTCCAATTTTATTCGTCTGAAAGAAGAAAGTAACTTTCACGCTGACAAGAGAAAACGACCATGGCTTGCAGCACCTATGTTAAAATACTGTGTGTGAAATAATAAAATAATGTGTGGTCTTATTTTGTGGACAAAATCCCCCAAACTTCACCCTGATCGGGAGCTCTATGTAGAGTATGAGTGCTCATGTGTTTTCAATGCAACTAACCTAAAAAAAAAGGAAATCCGATGCAATGCTGGCTTCACACATTAGCTACACAATTGTTCATTCAGCTGGAGACAGTGACTGGGGCACAACGAGCAGCGCATAAGACAAAAAAAAAAAGACCAACCACACAATTTTTCACTACACCACACATATTTACAACACACACCAAGCCCTGTGTGTAACCTTAACCCTTTGCCGGTCCGGCAGTTTGGTTTTCTCAGGTTACAAACACAACACTCAAGAGCATAGTTTCCAAGAGTGCTTTGCTATGCCAACTCTCACTCACTCATTCACTCTCTCTCTCTGACTGCTGGCTAATAATCCAGGGGCCTTCGATGATGAGTAAGCCAATCTGCCTGAATGCAGACTCATAGGGCATAAAAGTGCTGGAACAGTGTTAAAACACAGCCAGACCAAGACTGGTCGTCCAACACGCACCATGTAAAATCATTCAAGGGTATCATAGTTTGGATAGCAGAGATGCTTTAGCCAAAACACATTCAGAGCAGAGCAAAACACAGGCTTGAAGGAAATATTGCAAATATTTTATAACATGCTCTGTTTTTAAACAGGCAAACTACCCTTGACTTTGTGCATTGTGAACGGAACAAAACAGATGAATCTTTAGACAAATAAAACCACTTTTGCATAAGCCTGCATGTAGATTAAGGGTTTTTTTCTGGGGGAAACGTGTGCGACTGTTTAAAAACAAAAACAAAAAACTCAATGCTTACAATGTTAGGGTCTTGAAAGTGGTTGCCAGGGCATTGCTGTTCAGTTGCTAAGGTGTTCTCAGTGGTTTTCACCAGTTCTCAAGTCAAAAGAGAGTGAAGGTGATATTCTGGACCCTATATAGCCTTGTCCTAAAAACACTTTAGGACTAATTATAAGAACTTAATCAATAACACAATAAGAAATACACCAAAAGAATTAGAAAAGAAAAAAAATGTTCTGAAATATTTTCTTAAGAATAATACTCAGGACGATGCCTTCTAATACAACTAATTCAATACTTGCGCTAATTATAAGAACTTAATCAATAACACAATAAGAAATACACCAAAAGAATTAGAAAAGAAAAAAAATTCTGAAATATTTTCTTAAGAATAATACTCAGGACGATGCCTTCTAATACAACTAATTCAATACTTGCGTACATTTGAAATAATATTTTAAATGTAATATGAAAAGGAATAATTGACAGCAGTCCATTGAATTATTAGAAAATACACCTCACCAGGTGAGCATTATTTTCTAATAATTCAACAGACCAGACTGAATTATTCTGCTCATACTACAGTTATCACACCTCAAGTATTGTTCAGATGTTGTATTTCAAGTTTTTGTGCTTAAAATGCTTTTGTGTGTAGGATTCATTTTTTACGCATCTCATCCAGCGCTCCGTTGCTAATTCCAAAACGTCATTTTAGAGCTAGTAACGGAGGCTTGAGCCATTGATAGTAATGCAGTTGTTGATGCAGTTATGAAAAGAGAAAGAGAGAATTACCCGAGTCTGTGAGTATCTCAACATGGTTCGGCTGCAGCATCTCTACTAATAGCGAAACTGCAAGTTTATCTGCTTCAAAAACACTGTTATTACCTCGCTAGTGAGAAATGACAAGTAGCTTTTAAGTTGCTAAACTATTTTACTAATAAAATCCCCAGAGCAGCGCGTGTGTGTGTGTGTGTGTGTGTGTGTGTGTGTCAGTCAGTACTGTCGGTGTGTGCGTTTGTAAGAGAGAGAGCAGTGTGCTTTCTGTATAAATAAAACATAATTTGGTGTCAAAAACATGTAAATAATTGGTCCTTTTTATCTTATTGTTGTTTCCTATATTTATTTGCTTGGTCAGTGTCGTTGTGGGTTTTGGTTTTTTGCTGTTGTAAAGCTGTAAGGACCTTTGAAATAACTGAAATCATTTGTTTCTGCCTGGAACAACTTTAGCCGTGCATTTCCCTGAAAATAATTGCACACCTTAGAACATTTGTCAGACAGTCAGATTCAAGCATAAAATAAATTATAAATCTACTTATTAATCTTTAAGCAGAGAGCACTTTAAAAGGTTTACCTTAAGCACCTTATCTTAGTTTATTTCATTAACATTAATCATCACTGGAGAATTTACTTGCTGGTAACTATCAGGTAAACTAGTCATTTGACATGAAAGAAAAAAACTGTAGTAGTAATATATATTATATGTAGCAAGTACTAGCATTACTTATTATAAATATTTTAGCTTTTAGGATTTAACACAAGTAACTTCCAGAAGTTATTTTATATTTATTTTTTTAAATTGGTATTATTAAGAACATTTTTTTTTTAATCTTTTTGGGAATATACACATTATACTTTAAACTTTATATATATTTTTTTTTTAGAAAATACAAAGAACTAAGAATTTATTCTGCTAAGAATTTTATTCTCATGAAAATTTGATAAATGCAGCTCCAGGTCTTTTAGTCAGTTTAAGTATAGGAGATGTTTTATCATCCAAAAAAATTATAAAAAATCTGATGACTGATTAAAATATCAACACATTTCTCCTCTAAAATTCATCTTTTGATTGCTCAAGTAACTCGACCAGCCCGACATGTCAAGATTGGCTCAACCAATGGCGTGTGCTTGGAACAGGGTTATCCATTTATCCAACAAGCAGCAGAAAGGAGGACTATTTGGAGCAGCCCATTTAAAACCTGCAAAATTGATTATTTTTGCTATATTATTAAGTGTTGTCCGAGTCACAGAATTCGCACACTTCTTTAAATCAGATGCACAGTCTGTCAACCTAAGCAACAATTTCTGCTTATGAGACACTTCCACATAAACAGTCTGTATGTTAAAATGTAACTTATGTTAACATCCCTCTCTGCTGCCTCAACCTCAAGCAACCTTCCTGGATCTTTCTCAACCACAGTTCAAACAAAGTCCTTTCTAACATGCACAATGAAGAAAACATCACCGTGTATGAGCAAGCGCGCTACATCTTTCTATTCAAACATCTCGATCAACTGATCAGTCAAGCAACAGACCGATACTGGAACAAAAGCAGCCACAGAAAACAGCTTTTTCGATGAACCGCTGACCACAAGTGCAGCAAATGCCCAACAGCAACAGGCACCTGGATGAGATCCAGGCTGATGGATCTATGGTAGCCTCTCACCTGCACATCTCTGCAAAGGCCAGGAAATTGAGTTTCTTCATCTTCTTCTCGCTGAGCCAGTAGCCCACTCGTCTGCCTCTCAGGAAAGTCTGCATCTTCAGCTGCTGATGGCCAGATGTGACAGCAGTGTCACTCCAGTGAAAACAGGAAACAGTCTTCTAATAATACCCTGTCAAGCCAAACCCAACAGAGATTATGGTTATTATCAGAACCTTAAATTACAAACCTTCATGAGTAATAAATGAAAAACGGCAAAAGACCAACACTAAACTGTAAAGAATCAGAAACATGGCTGTAAATGTACAAAACAGGTTCTGTCCAAAACAATGCTCAAGTTGGGCTGTGAATCTCCATGGCTTTTACAAGAAACCTAGTGAACTGCCAAACTAAACTGAATTTAAACATCAGATGCATCATATACAGGTATGAATGTTGTATTAAAACATTATGGAAATCAAAGGTTTAATTCAAAAATGTGTTGCATCAAAGGCAAGTTCAAACATTTGTTTTGATCATGCAACGCAATGCACTATATTCTATTTCAGACATCTTAACTATTTAAAAATTTGACGCAAAAGTAAAAATGCGAAAGTTCGGTTTGAATATTGGATGCATAATTTTTCAGTGTTAAACACACACACACACACAAAATAATATATTTTGAGGAATATGGGTAACCTCACAGTTGCCGGAACCATTAACTTCCATAATACTTTTTCCATTCTATGGAAGTCAATGGGTACCGTCAACTGTTTGGTTATCAACATTCTTCAAAATATCTTCTTTTGTGTTCAGATATACAGGTTTGGAGCAACTTGAGGGTGAGTAAATGATGACAAAATTTGCAAGTTGGGGTAAACCGTCCCTTTAAGATTTGATTTAAACGTCCAGTGCATTCTATGAGAGTTCAAAAGTTTTGATTCGAACATTCAAAGCATCATATTTAAGTGTGAAGGTTCAGTTTAAACATTCAATGCAGTCTTCAAAGAATCATGGGCGAATTCAGAGCCTCGATTTGAAAAGTTGCTGCATCATTTGCGAATTAAAAATTTGATTCATAACATGTGATTCCGGATGTTTGATTTAAATGCATCAGATGCATCATACACAGGTTTAATACAAAACATAATGGAAATACAAGTTTGGTTCAAAATTAATTTTGATCATACAATAAAATGCATTATACCCCATTTCAAAAGTAAACGATCTATTTAAAAATTTGACGCATTAATTATGGTCGTGAAAGTTCAGTTTGAACATTAGATGCATCATATCTCAGTGTTAAGATTTAATTCAAACACATGTTGCATCATGTATAAATTTGAAATATTTGATTCAAACATTGAACGCATTATATTCGATCATCTGAGAGTTTAAAGAATTCCATTTCCATTCATAACTTGCAAGTCCAGACATTCAAGTTGAACATCCGATTAATCATATGCAAGTTCGAGCTTTCTATTTAAACGTTCAAAACACCACGGGAGAGTTCGATGCAGTATTTACCCGTTCAAACATCATATTTAAACATTTGATTCACAACAAGCATTTTAAAAAATTCCATTCACATCATGCATTTAAAAATTTGATTCGAATATCCGATTAATAATATGCCAGTTTGAAGAGTCCAAAGCATCACGGATGAGTTCGGAGCTTCAGTCTGAAAAGAAATCCGATGCATCATCACATGCGAGTTCTATTCGAATAATTGGCCAATAAAGCATAAGTCTGAACGCAAGATTCGAACATTTGATGCATCACAGACCTGGGGCCTGTACCATGAAGCCGGTTTAGCTGGCTAGCCAGGTAAGTTTAAGTTTAGTTTGCACAAATCCTGGGTTTTAGGTACCATGAAAGTGGCTTGGCTTTTACCGTCATTCACTGCCTTAGTAACTTACGCTCCACAGCTAACCTGCTCCGGGGCAGGTTATGTTCTGGTTTAGAGATCTCAAACCGAAATTTGACCAATCAGCTTCAAGCAAAGTGACACATCTCCGATGCAATAAAGCCACTCCCACAATTTCTCTTATTCCAAATTAAAAGACGCTACATAGAAAAACATTTTTAAAGATAAAATTGTCTGATTTTTAGAGATGATTATTTCTTTCAATTATTTTATATGATATAATTATTATACCCTTAATCCATTACACAAGCTAGCTTAGTTTAATAGTAATTATGAATTAAGCTTTTATTTTAAATTAATATAAACATATAGATAACATGCGATATAAGTTTTAGAATCAATAGCTTTAAACATGACTACATACGAGCTTAGATTTTAAGTGTTTTTATACCTATAAATATGATCAACTCTATAAACTAACTGTACAACTTTTACTTGCACTTATACGGCAAGATGTTTTCTTTAAGTTTATGGATAGGTCGTTTCATCTAGTAAATGTGTTTAAATTCTTCATATTGTTCAATCTTTGGTAGTGAATAGCATTGACTCTCTCAGGAGAAGTGAATCACAGTTTCAAGGCATGTGATTGGATGTTCATTTCTGATGTGCACGTGCTCGGTTACCTCAGGATCAAAGCCTGAGTTGACAGAGAAAGTTGATGATGGTACCAACAAAGCCTGACTGGTTTGGTTTTGTCAACTCAAAACGAATCCTGTAACCCCGAGTTTGTTCAGCCACCATCGTGGTACAGGCCCCAGGTCGACCGTGATTGGAAGATTCGATGCTTCAAGGGAGAGTTGAAACTTTTCTATCGTTAGAAAGCGCCGTGATGCCCACCAATGCTGCACAGGAAGGCAGCTCACTAGAATTGGAGACGCAGCCCGTTTTCTCTTCTGGTTTAAGTCTTACTCCCACAGTATCACTGGATAGAAATACAGTTGAATCTGAATCTATAACAGAAAGCAATACTAGAGACCCCGGAGGACTCCTGAAATCCGCCATAAACAACCCATTCAACAGCAGCGCAAGCAAGCTAGCACTCCCACCTACTTCCACATTCAGACCATCTCAAGTCTCACTGATGGATGTCAGACATCTTCAAGTCGTGTTTTCTCCCCTGTGGACACAGAAAGAGCAGATGCAGCAGGGTAAATACCTGTCTAGCGCATGTTTTCGGGCTCCGGCCGGATAGCAGTTAGCTAGCTGGAGGGCAGTCTGGTCTCCATGACTCGTGTTGCTGTCTGTCTGTCGCTGAGACTGAGAATTAAAGGCGCTCTGGTGGTGGTCAGATGGACCGAATGCGGTCTGCTCTCAATCCAGACGCCAGACGCCTCCTGAGTTGGGGCTGGGCTCAATTCAGTCCGGCTAGCTTGTGTGTGTGTGCGTGTGTTCCTCCTAAAGCATGACAGGAGGTTTGTATCGCTATTGCCTTGCTGCCGCTGATTAGTCGATAGTGTGAATGAATGTTGCCGCAAGGGGGCGCCAGTGCACAGCGGTTTGTGTTTGAGAATGCGATGGAAAATACTTGTTCACAGTGTCTTATGTAAAACTTGACTGTTGTAAATCAGGCTTTGTAAACAACAGTTGTTGTTGTATTTATTTTATATAAAATATGTATATTTTCTTGGTAATATTTGATCTTTAGGGTCTAAAACCGAGGAAGATCCTGTTTTCTGAAGGATCATGTGAGACTGGAGAAGTGGCTGCTGATAATTCAGCTTTGCCATCACAGGAATTCATTTTAAAATATATTAAAATAGCTACGTAATTGCAATAATATTTCACAATATTCCTGTTTTTACTGTATTTTTGATCAAATAAATGCAGCCTTTGAAAAGCATAAGAGAATTTACAAAAAAAAAAAAAAAAAAAAAACCCCAAACTTTTAAATGGTATTTAAAAATT
>NW_015505966.1:685853-686997 GCF_001515645.1 Sinocyclocheilus grahami
AAAAAATAAAAGCAAAAAATAAATAAATTCAATACCAAAATGTACTACAAGTGCACATCACAAAATACTTTAAAATGTAAAAAATTTAATACATTGAGCATGAGATTTTTTTTATTTTTTGCATTTCAACATGAAACTAAAAATAAATCTATTTATTAAAAATATATTCTTATCTCTAGATTTTAGGGGTGATAGACTAAAATATACAGTCAACTTTTTTGTGGGATTCATCCATTTATATTTCAATTAGCAGTTTGTCATTATCAGTAACCAGTTGAACAGTATGATAAATCCTGCCCACATGTGCTTTAAATAAACACAGAAGACACAAAAGAGCAATAATACACCAGGCAGCAGATGTTTAATGCTTGTATGTTTGTACAGCTAACATTTCATTGAAGCGCTTAGCAGAACTGATACACAAAATAAAAGGCACCATGCACAAACTAAATACATAAGACAAAAACAGGAAACCCATTATGTACAACATAAAAAATATATAATTTTCATAATCTTTGGGACTATATGTACAAAGGTTTAAAAATGTATTTACAAACACTCAACGCACATTCATGAGAATTTGACAAAACAACAACAACAAGTGCTTCCGTCAGCGATGCACGGGTTTATTTGTGTGTTTAGTGCCCATCAGCGTCTGACAGCAGGGCTGGCGAGGAGGCCCAGGATGGTGGAGAGACAGTGAAGCTTCTCTTTGACCAGCTCTGGTAACTTCTCATTCTCTTTATATCTGAGAGGAAACAAAAAGCATACGAATTCAGAACAGTATCTCTGCCAGCATTCATTCTTAAACACAACATCAAATCAAAAACAGGCCTCGATTAAAAAACATTTTTGCAATTTAAAAAATGTAAATGCACAATTGGATTATGCATTATAGACGTTACATACATCGCAAATGCAGTGTCATGGTTCTTAAATAATATTTCTTTCTTTATAACGAGCTTTACCTGGTGATGTGTCCATCAGGGGAAGTAAAAGTGATGCAAGAGACACCAACTTGGACCATCAGCTGGGATCCATCATTAAACTGAACCCATACCTCACCAGTAGTTAACTAAAAAGGAATTAATTAATAAATAAACACACTTAAATGCTAATACTAATATATATATATATATATATA
>NW_015505966.1:687033-782742 GCF_001515645.1 Sinocyclocheilus grahami
AAAAAAATAAAAGCAAAAAATAAATAAATTCAATACCAAAATGTACTACAAGTGCACATCACAAAATACTTTAAAATGTAAAAAATTTAATACATTGAGCATGAGATTTTTTTTATTTTTTGCATTTCAACATGAAACTAAAAATAAATCTATTTATTAAAAATATATTCTTATCTCTAGATTTTAGGGGTGATAGACTAAAATATACAGTCAACTTTTTTGTGGGATTCATCCATTTATATTTCAATTAGCAGTTTGTCATTATCAGTAACCAGTTGAACAGTATGATAAATCCTGCCCACATGTGCTTTAAATAAACACAGAAGACACAAAAGAGCAATAATACACCAGGCAGCAGATGTTTAATGCTTGTATGTTTGTACAGCTAACATTTCATTGAAGCGCTTAGCAGAACTGATACACAAAATAAAAGGCACCATGCACAAACTAAATACATAAGACAAAAACAGGAAACCCATTATGTACAACATAAAAAATATATAATTTTCATAATCTTTGGGACTATATGTACAAAGGTTTAAAAATGTATTTACAAACACTCAACGCACATTCATGAGAATTTGACAAAACAACAACAACAAGTGCTTCCGTCAGCGATGCACGGGTTTATTTGTGTGTTTAGTGCCCATCAGCGTCTGACAGCAGGGCTGGCGAGGAGGCCCAGGATGGTGGAGAGACAGTGAAGCTTCTCTTTGACCAGCTCTGGTAACTTCTCATTCTCTTTATATCTGAGAGGAAACAAAAAGCATACGAATTCAGAACAGTATCTCTGCCAGCATTCATTCTTAAACACAACATCAAATCAAAAACAGACCTCAATTACAGTCTTTTAAATGTCCTTGGCCTTGTTTTGCAAGTAACAAAATGATATGCAATTGGATTATGACGTTCCATACATTGCAAATGCAGTTTAATATTTGTTTCTTAATAACAAGCTTTACCTGGTGATGTGTCCATCAGGGGAAGTAAAAGTGATGCAAGAGACACCAACTTGGACCATCAGCTGGGATCCATCATTAAACTGAACCCATACCTCACCAGTAGTTAACTAAAAAGGAATTAATTAATAAATAAACACACTTAAATGCTAATACTAATATATATATATATATATATACACACACACACATTCATGCATACATACATACATATACATACAGTATATATACACATATGGGTCATTGACATATAAGGATTTTCGACAGGCCAATTTTAAAATACAAAAAATTATATCTTTTGTAATTGTTCAAACATTAAGAATGCTGTGTACACATAAATTCATAATACAATTTTAAATGAAGTGATTTTAGTGTTTTTTCATCTAGATGAACTGGCCGTAGCCTTAAAAAATGTCATGTGGTGCCATGATTTATATTCAAATTAAATAATTTCCTTATCATGCTTAACATTTTTTTTTAAATGTTCTCAGTAATTAAAGTGTTTAGAAAAAGTATTTGCATTTTGATCATTGTAAATAATGATCTCTTATTTTTGTTCTATAATTTCAGTTGCCTACACATTTATTATTTACACACATTAATTATTATTATAATAAAAATAATAATTAACAAAGAAAAACACTATCTAGTCAAACGGTTTACCTGAGAGGCCCAGCCAATGTTAGGCACAAAAATGGACTTGAGCACCTTTCCCGTGTTAATGGTGCGTTCATCTTTGCCTGAGTGGGGTGAGCTGCCTTTAGCCACACTAGCTGTGGTGAAGTCCGATCCTGCATAGGAAATCATCTAGAGGGAAAGACATAAGTTACTGTTAATGAAACATTTAATTTCAGAGTGGGACACACTCTGCAATACCAAAACTGATGTGCTTTGGGATAATGTGCATGCATGACGTACTGATGGTGTGATGTGGGGTGGCTGGGGCGGACTGAGGCACACCTGAGCCACCTCTGCAGGTGCTGCTGGGCTATACTCAGACGAACACTGAGGCTGAGAAGCCGAAAAGGCTGGATTGGTGGGTCTCCTGATGGAGCATAAGATGGTGAATTCGAGACAAACTTCATGCATGACTTTTAATCTCAACCAATAGGGTGTGGCTGACAGTTTTATAGCTCTGGTGACAGATTTTAAGCCTCACCTGCCGATAGTGATGGGAAAGAATAGAGTGTTCTTTGCGCTTCGCTGCTCCTCAGCAGTGATGGCCGCTTCCAAAGACAGACACATTCGATGCCCCTAAGAACAACAACAAAAAACAAGCTTTGAATCTTGGTTAGCATTATAATAGCTGGAAGAACAATGTAGCAAGCAGTACCACCTGACTTTTGAAAGACCTTATATAAACATGCAAGCACTGAATGTGCATCTATCAAAATGCAGAACGACAATTTTACTCTTAAACATGTCAAGTCGTGCTTTCACAAAGTAGAAAACATGACGCAGTAATGCAGTACCTCCTCAGAGAGCTCCATGTAGAGTCTACACTCAGGACTCAGTCCGCTCAGCCCAATGTCGCCCTTCACTGTATACGATTTCCCATTCTTCTCCACCACACGCACCTGTTCACTCGTCTTATGGGTTTTTGCACCTAAAAGATGAAAAAAAGGTTCCTTAAGCCTAAATCAGCTACAATCAGCACTACACACAGTTCATTCTGCTGAGATCATCTGTGCCGCTCACCATCATAGAAGCACACCTCCAGGTCTGCATTAGGAGTGTTCTCCATCAGCATGCACTTGGCAAATTTTGTGTATAGCGTGACTTTAGGGGTCTTCGATTTCACCAACTGGACAAACTTCGTGGCATACTGATATTTCTTCCAGTATTTTTCTGCAGTAAATGCAAGTAAGTTTAATGCAATGCTTTTCAAATGAATAGAGACAGCTGAGGGAAACGGTGATAACTATTTATATTATAAACACATGACCCTTTCAAAAGCATTATCATCACTTTACTGAAGTATTGTATGGTGCTGTACCTGGTAAGTCCTCATAGCTGCAGATGAGAATGTCTTCAGGAGGTGAGGGTGGGTGGTCTAACACAGGGAAGCCTTTCCCTTCATTGGGCTGGTACACTGTAACCTAAAAACCATTGACAAAAAAACAAAAAAGAGCATGTGATTTAATCCTCATAGCTGCAGATGAGAATGTCTTCAGGTGGTGAGGGGGGGTGGTCTAACACAGGGAAGCCTTTCCCTTCATTGGGCTGGTACACTGTAACCTAAAAACCGTTGACAAAAAAAAAAAAAAAAAAAAAAAGGTGAGTGAAAGATCAAAAAAAGATTCACAAATATGAATCATTTTCTCCACTAATGACAAATAATCAATGTAAAACTATAAATGTCTTTACGGGCACTTTTGATCAATTTAATGCATCTTTGCTGAATAAAAGTAGGAATTTCATTA
The DNA here is from genome assembly GCF_001515645.1 of Sinocyclocheilus grahami. NCBI lineage: Eukaryota > Metazoa > Chordata > Actinopteri > Cypriniformes > Cyprinidae > Sinocyclocheilus > Sinocyclocheilus grahami. The sequence goes on from NW_015505966.1 coordinate 690,416, forward strand.
AAACAAATCTCACTGACCCTAAAAATTTGAACAGTAGTATGTATTCCATTAATTACATTACATGAATTAGTGAGTTTTTAGTCCCTCACCATGGATCCATCACAGGATATCCTAAGTACTTCTTTGACTACTGTAACCTAAAAACCATTGACAAAAAAACAAAAAAGAGCATGTGATTTAGAGATTCACAAATATTAATCATTTTCTCCACTAATGACAAATAATCAATATAACACCTAAATGTCTTTACGGGCACTTTTGATCAATTTAATGCATCTTTGCTGAATAAAAGTAGGAATTTCATTAAAACAAATCTCACTGACCCTAAAAATTTGAACAGTAGTATGTATTCCATTAATTACATTACATGAATTAGAGAGTTTTTAGTCCCTCACCATGGATCCATCACAGGATATCCTAAGTACTTCTTTGACTCTCTCCTGAGCTCCTTGTCCCTTTAGCAGCTCCATACACACCTCTCCAGAATCCAGGATACTGACCTAGAGAGGAAATACACATCTTGTTACATCATGATCTAAATCAGCAATTCTAGCTAATAACTTACAGGTTCTCCCTAGTGCTCTAAACTCAAAGTGAAATGGGCATATGGTTTCACAAGGCAATATAATAATAAGTGGTTATAAGACATTAATGGCTTCACTCACCACAGCGTTTTTGGTCTTTTGTCTAATAGGCTTGAGTCTGACAGCACAGAGTGGTGGGAAGCTCTTCTTAGGGAACACTTTCTCCTTCTTCTCTGTGTTTGCTTTGCCTTTGGAGAGGGGTGGACCCAGAAACTGTGCGTCCGAGTAGCCCTGAGATTCTGACACGTGTCCTGATCCAAACACATCTTCCCTGCAGGGCCCCTGATTGTTGTGAGGAAAAAGGTTTGGTTGCTGCTGAGAGTGAAGGCCGCTGGGTTTGTCACTGCAGGAGGTTTGTGTCCCGACCGGCCCTCGTCCAGAGTGGAAACTGCCACTGCTGCTGTGACTGCTCAGGTCCGCCGGCCTCTTAAATGGTCCTAGAAGTAAAAATGTTTTAAGGTTTAGAAAACTCAATATCTCAATTCCTAAGGCTTTAAAAAAAAATACTAGTCATACTAAATATAATACTATAATACTAAATATTTCCAGATACTGACCTAGAGAGGAAATACACATCTGGTTACATCATGATCTAAATCAGCAATTCTAGCTAATAACTTACAGGTTCTCCCTAGTGCTCTAAACTCAAAGTTAGGGATGCACGATATATCGGCCACCATATCGGTATCGGCCCATATCGGCTCATTTTTTCTGTTATCGGTATCGGCCTGATAAGAAAATTTGGCCGATATCTTAAAGCCCATAAATAATGCATTATTTCCTTCAGAGACACTTCAGATGCGCGCTGTTCGTTTTATTTATCGGCCAACATATCGGTTATCGGCTTTCAAAAATAAAGAATAATTGGTTATCGGTATCGGCCAAAATTTTCATATCGGTGCATCCCTACTCAAAGTGAAATGGGCATATGGTTTCACAAGGCAATATAATAATAAGTGGTTATAAGACATTAATGGCTTCACTCACCACAGCGTTTTTGGTCTTTTGTCTAATAGGCTTGAGTCTGACAGCACAGAGTGGTGGGAAGCTCTTCTTAGGGAACACTTTCTCCTTCTTCTCTGTGTAGGCTTTGCCTTTGGAGAGGGGTGGACCCAGAAAATGTGCGTCCGAGTAGCCCTGAGATTCTGACACGTGTCCTGATCCAAACACATCTTCCCTGCAGGGCCCCTGATTGTTGTGAGGAAAAAGGTTTGGTTGCTGCTGAGAGTGAAGGCCGCTGGGTTTGTCACTGCAGGAGGTTTGTGTCCCGACCGGCCCTCGTCCAGAGTGGAAACTGCCACTGCTGCTGTGACTGCTCAGGTCCGCCGGCCTCTTAAATGGTCCTAGAAGTAAAAATGTTTTAAGGTTTAGAAAACTCAATATCTCAATTCCTAAGGCTTTAAAAAAAAAAAGTCATACTAAATATTTCCAAAGGTCTGAAATAAAAGAATTCTGTTTTCTTTAAAAATTTATTTTAAGTAATTTTTTAATGGTTAAATGGTTTTAGTTTCAATTAACTATAATAACCCTGGTCGTGTGGAGCTCCGTAGGTTTGGAACGACACAAGAGTAAATGGCAGAATGTGCATTTTTCCTGAAATATTCCTTAAACTCTGAATTGTGATGGGAATTTTACCATCGCATCAATTCCTAAGGCTTTAAAAAAAAATACTAGTCATACTAAATATAATACTATAATACTAAATATTTCCAAAGGTCTGAAATAAAAGAATTCTGTTTTCTTTAAAAATTTATTTTAAGTAATTTTTTAATGGTTAAATGGTTTTAGTTTCAATTAACTATAATAACCCTGGTCGTGTGGAGCTCCGTAGGTTTGGAACGACACAAGAGTAAATGGCAGAATGTGCATTTTTCCTGAAATATTCCTTAAACTCTGAATTGTGATGGGAATTTTACCATCGCAGCTGAACCAGGCCTGTGTTTGAGAATCAGGCATTTGTGTCCTCATTGAATGGGTGGATGTAGAGAAAGATGATCCCAGACTGAGAAAGAGGGGAGGGGGAAAGAAACAAAGCACTAATTACAAAAAATACATCGTAATAATGCTGAAATGCAAATATGTCAACAGCGCTCAATGCATTATTAAACTTTTTAAAAAAAAGTCATTTTTGATAGAAACACACCGCCTCTTACTTTGCAGGCTGTTTTACAGGTGGAGAAGGTAGGCGCCCTTGCTCAGAGTAGCCATGGGGCATATTTCTGTAACTGGAGGTTGATGAAAATACTCGTCCAGACCCTGGAAGCATCTCTTCAGAGTGGCATCTCTCCAGCTCCGCCTCCTGTGGAGTGTTGCTAAACCCAGCACCAGATCGATCTGATGAGTGAGCCCGTCTCAAGTAGCGAGAATGAGGCCTTCTGCTGTCAGCACCCATGGGAACTTTACCTATACCCATCCTTGATAAATCATCTTGTAAATTTGGCTGCCAATCTCGCCCGCTCTTAAAACTGGAGCTGGTGGAATGATGGGAGTGGCTGGGGATTGGCACCATGCGATTGGGTAAAGGCTGACCAATCACCTGCCTTGTTTCCCTCTGTAGCCGGCTGCTGCTGCTGCTATTGGTGGCATTGGAGGCTGTGGATATGGTGGCTATGCCGCTGTCTATGGACCCTCCGTCACTGCTCCCAGAGTCTTTGCTTGCAGTGGGCCTGGTATGAGTCATAAAGGGGTGGTCCAGCACAGCGGAGAGACTGGGCCTGAGGGCCGGGTTCTTTTGCAAGAGCTGCTGAATCAGGTCCTGAGCTTCTGCTGAAATGTGAGTGGGCATCTGATATTCTCCCAGAACCACCTTATTGAGGGTATGTTTGACAGTGTCTGTGTCAAAGGGAGGTCTGCTCGTGAGGAAGGCGTAAAACATACAGCCCAGGGACCAAACGTCCGACTCCAGGCCGTGAGCGCTGCGTGTAGCCACCTCAGGTGAAATGTAGTTTGGTGTCCCACACATGGTGAAGTGCTTCTCACTGGGAAGCTTGAGCTGCGTTGCCAAACCAAAGTCTGCAATTTTAATATTCATGCTGGTGGTGAGCAGGAGGTTGGACAAGGTCAGGTCCCTGTGCATGATCCCATGAGTGTGGAGGTACAGCATTCCCTTCAGAGTCTGATGCATGAAGTGCCTTGCTGTTGATAAACAAAATAAAAACAAAAACTGAAAACAGTGTTTAAAGGCAAGATACAGTAATATTTTGGGCTGTTGTGACAAAGCTTACAGCTTTTTTTTTTTTTTGAGATTGAGATTATTGCAGGGTTTCTGCAGGATTTTTAAACTCAAATTTAAGACTTTTAAAGACCTTTTTAAGAGAGTGGCATCTCTCCAGCTCCGCCTCCTGTGGAGTGTTGCTAAACCCAGCACCAGATCGATCTGATGAGTGAGCCCGTCTCAAGTAGCGAGAATGAGGCCTTCTGCTGTCAGCACCCATGGGAACTTTACCTATACCCATCCTTGATAAATCATCTTGTAAATTTGGCTGCCAATCTCGCCCGCTCTTAAAACTGGAGCTGGTGGAATGATGGGAGTGGCTGGGGATTGGCACCATGCGATTGGGTAAAGGCTGACCAATCACCTGCCTTGTTTCCCTCTGTAGCCGGCTGCTGCTGCTGCTATTGGTGGCATTGGAGGCTGTGGATATGGTGGCTATGCCGCTGTCTATGGACCCTCCGTCACTGCTCCCAGAGTCTTTGCTTGCAGTGGGCCTGGTATGAGTCATAAAGGGGTGGTCCAGCACAGCGGAGAGACTGGGCCTGAGGGCCGGGTTCTTTTGCAAGAGCTGCTGAATCAGGTCCTGAGCTTCTGCTGAAATGTGAGTGGGCATCTGATATTCTCCCAGAACCACCTTATTGAGGGTATGTTTGACAGTGTCTGTGTCAAAGGGTGGTCTGCTCGTGAGGAAGGCGTAAAACATACAGCCCAGGGACCAAACGTCCGACTCCAGGCCGTGAGCGCTGCGTGTAGCCACCTCAGGTGAAATGTAGTTTGGTGTCCCACACATGGTGAAGTGCTTCTCACTGGGAAGCTTGAGCTGCGTTGCCAAACCAAAGTCTGCAATTTTAATATTCATGCTGGTGGTGAGCAGGAGGTTGGACAAGGTCAGGTCCCTGTGCATGATCCCATGAGTGTGGAGGTACAGCATTCCCTTCAGAGTCTGATGCATGAAGTGCCTTGCTGTTGATAAACAAAATAAAAACAAAAACTGAAAACAGTGTTTAAAGGCAAGATACAGTAATATTTTGGGCTGTTGTGACAAAGCTTACAGCTTTTTTTTTTTTTTGAGATTGAGATTATTGCAGGGTTTCTGCAGGATTTTTAAGCTCAAATTTAAGACTTTTAAAGACCTTTTTAAGACCTGCACAAATACCATACGTACCATATGAACAAGGTAGGGCGATGTCTATAGTAACATATTAAACTGTAAATTTATTGTAAAATGCATGATTTACAGTTCCGATACAAGTTTAAAAAAGTCGTGGGAAGTCGTGGCCTAATTAGAGATTAGAGGTTAATAGAGGTTAGAGAGTTGGACTCATAACCCAAAGGTTGTGGGTTCGAGTCTCGTACCGGCAGGAATTGTAGGTGGGGGGAGTGAATGTACAGCGCTCTCTCCCACCTTCAATACCACGACTGAGATGCCCTTGAGCAAGGCACCGAACCCCCAACTGCTCCCCGGGCGCCGCAGCATAAATGGCTGCCCACTGCTCCGGGTGTGTGTTCACGGTTTGTGTGTGTGCACTTTGGATGGGTAAATGCAGAGCACTAATTCAGAGTATGGGTCACCATACTTGGCCACATGTCACGTCACTCACAGTCACGTCACTTAAAAAAAAAAAAAAATTTTAATATTCATGCTGGTGGTGAGCAGGAGGTTGGACAAGGTCAGGTCCCTGTGCATGATCCCATGAGTGTGGAGGTACAGCATTCCCTTCAGAGTCTGATGCATGAAGTGCCTTGCTGTTGATAAACAAAATAAAAACAAAAACTGAAAACAGTGTTTAAAGGCAAGATACAGTAATATTTTGGGCTGTTGTGACAAAGCTTACAGCTTTTTTTTTTTTTTGAGATTGAGATTATTGCAGGGTTTCTGCAGGATTTTTAAACTCAAATTTAAGACTTTTAAAGACCTTTTTAAGACCTGCACAAATACCATACGTACCATATGAACAAGGTAGGGCGATGTCTATAGTAACATATTAAACTGTAAATTTATTGTAAAATGCATGATTTACAGTTCCGATACAAGTTTTAAAAAGTCGTGGGAAGTCGTGGCCTAATGGTTAGAGAGTTGGACTCATAACCCAAAGGTTGTGGGTTCGAGTCTCGTACCGGCAGGAATTGTAGGTGGGGGGAGTGAATGTACAGCGCTCTCTCCCACCTTCAATACCACGACTGAGATGCCCTTGAGCAAGGCACCGAACCCCCAACTGCTCCCCGGGCGCCGCAGCATAAATGGCTGCCCACTGCTCCGGGTGTGTGTTCACGGTTTGTGTGTGTGCACTTTGGATGGGTAAATGCAGAGCACTAATTCAGAGTATGGGTCACCATACTTGGCCACATGTCACGTCACTCACAGTCACGTCACTTAAAAAAAAAAAAACACACACACATTTCAGCCTTTAAACCATTTTTAATAAAATGGATGAGTCAAAACACACACATTTCAGCCTTTAAACCTGTGTCACCATAAATTGAGCAGGAATGGATGAGTCAAAAGTATTAATTATTATATTAATTTAAACAATTATTATCAATAGAGTATTGTATTCATTAAATAACACAAATACATTTTACTGTTTAGATTTTTATAATGCATTATCTTCTTATCGATCCACCAGTTCACATTTACAGCTCTGAATGTTTGCAGGGTAAAAACATGGGTCAATTTTCACATTGATCCGAACAAAAACAACCCCAATACTGTGTTCCTGCTATACCAGAGGCTGCAGTTTCTACTAGGGCCCTATTTTTTGTGACGGCGCCATCTAGCCAATTCTAATAGCTCATTTTAATGTAATAGCTGGCGTGAACTTGAGTGTGTGAGGCGATGTCAGCAATCTCCATTTAGCCTTAGCTGTGCAAAACAGTTCACTGTGCTGCTGGATTTTGTAAACTAGTATTTGTAATCAAATTATTTTACATTTATTAATGTACTAATAAACACACTAATTTGTACCGCAATTGTTTTACCATTTATTACACTTTGTTAAGTGGGTCAGACATCAGACGTGAAGTGCTGCGGCTAATGAACAAGTCTCGCAAAGAAATGCGGTCCTGAAACTGCAGCCTCAGGTATTGCAGGAATACCCTACTCCAATAAAACAGGCTTATTGAAAACGCACATTCATTCTCTGCCAGCAGGAGGCACTTTTGGAACGGCAGAAATAAAGCGGTTTCCCCTGTAACAGCAGAACACAAAGCCGCTTGTATTCAATGAAAACATCGCCTTTTCAAGTTTAATCGTCACATTAAGTCATATCGCAATTCTGGTCTTTCCATCCCCAAATTTAAGACCTCCTGAAATCATAATTAAGACTTTCTTGTACAATTTAAGACTTTTTATGGCCTAAAAATTGATACAACAAAATTTAAGACTTTTTAAGACCCCGCGGAAACCGTTTTGTTATTCTAAAACTGTATGTTCCTCAATTAAAAAAAAAATTCTTGACTTTTAGCATTTTGATTTATATTAGATTTGGATTATTTTAACATATATTAATGATTGTTTGTTTACTCAAGTAAGTGAGGGCATAAAAGTGAAGAACTTACCCTCTTCCTCTGTAAAAGGTTTTTTCCTCTCCTTCAGGTAGCGGCTCATTTCCCCATTGTGACACATCTCCAGAACCAGGTACACATAATTACTGTCCTCAAAGTAATTGTACAGCTTGTAAATAAGAAAATAAAGAGGATTAGTCAATAGCTACCTTTTGAAAGAAAGTCATTCAGAATAGCAGATTCCTTCAAACATCGCAAAATGCATAATATGCACAACAATGTCATATTCCACAAATGCAGCATAAAATTTAATTAACCAGGAAGGTCCCATTGAGATACAGTTTCTCTTCTACAAGGGAGTCCTGATCAAGATAGGCAGCAGAAAATAAAAATATTATGCACTTGCTGGTTCTTTCTTCAGTCCATATCTATATGACAGTATTGCAGTGCTGCTAGTAAGAAACATAAATGCAAAAATCTGAATCCTACTCATTACTTTACATTTTAAAATTATCAAATCATTTGTAATATCTTACATGATTTTATATTTTCATGTCTGTTAAAGCAATCTGGTTTCCACTATTCTTGTCCCGTGAATTTCGTACTTTCAGTTATTTTTTACTGGATCATGTTTAAAAAAGAAATTATCAAAAATGTCAATCTTTTTCATTTAATAGATTAGTGTCCTAATGTCTTCAATAATATCCCCACAAAGACTAATACTGTTCTAACCCACTAGTTCTTAAAGTATTAAAATGGCTAAAACAACAACAAATCGAAACATTACAAATGTTTTATTATTTCTTATTATTATTCACCCCCATTTTTTTCTTTGAAGAACCAGGGTTCCCACTGTCTTGAAAAACATTGAAAATCATTTTAAATTGTGATTTCTAGAACTGGAAAAGGCAAATTAATTACATTTTATGACTCTTTTTTTTTAAGAATAAATATACATTTTCTAGTCATGCCAAGCCCTAAAACATTTCATTAGCTAGAAATAGTAAAAAAAAAATATTATAATAATAATAAAATAAAAATAACTTTATTCTTTATGAAACTATTTATGTGGAAAATGGGGCCTTGCAGTCAAAAAGACTGAAAAGCACTGCTGTAGCCAATGAAATATCATAAGCAAACACTATAAACATTTCTGGATTCAGTATTTGCTGAGACATTTTAGGATTTTAAAGGGGTCATATGATGCGATGACAATCTGGCGTTTCTGAATCAGCTACTGTTTTGTTATTAGTTTAAGTATTTGCTATTGACTGTTCAAATGCGGAGTTTTGCGCATCGTGTGTGTTCAAATGCAGAGTTTTGCACATCGTGTGTGTGTGTGTGTGTGTGTGTGTGTGCGCGAGCGAGAGAGAGAGAGCGGTGTGTGTGTGTGTGTGTGCGAGCGCGTGAGCGAGAGAGAGAGACGAGTGCTTGCGGTGTTCGGCCAATCACAATGCACTTGGTCAGCTGGCCAATCAGAGCAGACTGCGCTTGTCGGAAGGAGGGACTTTGTAGAAAACTAAGCGTTTGAGAGAGGCGGGGCATAGAGGACCTACAATAATGTACAGTATTTGAAAAATAATGTGTTTTTTTTTTTACATTAAAGCATGTCAACATATTCTGTTACACCAAATACACAAAATAATGATCTTTAAAAAAGCATCATATGACCCCTTTAATGACCAGTATAGTCCTATGCAATTCTTTTTCTACATTTAAAAGTAAAATAAACTGTCAAAAAAAACAGATTCAGATTCATTGGACACTAACATGAGCATCAGTTGTACAGCACCAGTACGTCTGGTGGGTCTGTGATCAGGGTTTTAGACTCACCTCAAGAACCGACGGATGTTTTAACCGACACTGAATCTCCACCTCATTAATGACTCTCTGCACCATGCCAGCTTTGTGCATGGCCTTCTTGTCAATCTGCAAATACACATGGGGCACCGTGAACGGTTTTGAACAGATGCTGTACAGCCACAACCCTGGCACCATGGTTAATTAAACAGCACAAAGTAGGTTCTTACCATTTTGATTGCCACCTCCAAGCCTGTGTTTACAGATTTTGCTCTGTACACGCATGCAAAAGAGCCTTTACCCAACAAGGTGAGAACCTGGAAGTCCTAAAGCATAAAAAGGGATTATTTGCATTAGATTCCAGTAGATCAAATAAGATCATTTCAGGAGCTCGATCTTGCCCCTTTGAGAGTTTCTTCGCCCCTAATCCTCAGAATTAAATCTCCTACCTCGATTGTAAGAGCCACAGATGATGCCAAAATTCTGTCCTCATGTGGATCTTTTGATTTCGTAGTCAAATTGAGCAGGAATGAATTAACCACTTCCAACATGTTTCATGCAGTGTTTCGATCACGGATTAAACGACACAAAAGCAGCCCGTTGCACACTGTCTGCACCCTTTGTTGACGCATCACTAGTTACCTGCATCTGTTCATCACTCTCGCGCTCTCCTCCCGCGACTCTACCTGACTCTGACGCTACCCATAGTCGCCTAGCAACCGTCTCCATGCTCCTAATTCCCAAAACACTTTTGCTGCACTGAAATATACCGCAGAAGGCTGAACAGAAGGCGAGGTCCGGACGGTAGTTTAACCGGCTGTCAGTATGATTTAACGTAACGTTACTGCTTACATTTTGTGAACTGAAGTTTCGTCTTTGTTTAACATCACGTTTCCCAAACATAAAGCAAGCTTGAGTAAATACGTACAAGGGCTTATTTTAGCTGTTTTGGGAACTTGAAATATACATACAACCTAATAATAGAATTAAATAGTCTGTCGGGCTGCATGGCTCTCGAGCTAACGCTGCTTACCTCAATTTTGTCACCGATTGAGACACTCATTTTCACTTCATAACCTCTTCAGTCCGACGATTCGCTAATTCTATCCAAGATATCCTTATTTTTCCGTAGACGTGAGATGTTTTGACTTGAGCATGATGTATACAAATGCATTTAGTCTGTATATTTGTATTCCCCTCCAAAATGTTTGTCTTTCCTCCATTTTGAAAAAGTCCGCCCGTTAGAACGCGTAATGACGTAACCGACGTCGCTGCGCAAACTGACCAATCAGTGATCAGATCACAGTATGACACGGAACAAGTCTTACTTACTACGCTGATATCACGTTTACTGTTTATTTCAAGAATAATTCACATTTAAAGTGATATGGTCTTGTTTATCATTGCAACACTGGCGTCACTATAATTAATAACATAACAGTTCCTGTCAAGGCAGGGATTCGCAAACCGTTTTGTCAGACTGAAATTAAATATTTCAATAATTTAGCAGCACAGTCACATATGCATGGTTCTTTGAAGTCAGTTGGGAAAGTTTAGGAAACCCCGTGTTAAGTTATCCATTTAAAAATGTTTTGTGATTCATCGATTTCTTAAATTAATATAATGTATTTGAATGAAAAATTACACTGGATCTCCCCTATTACCTGCCTGTATTTACAAAATAAATAAAAGTCCTTTAAGTATGGAGACAGATCAGCCTCAAAAAGAACACATTTGCAAAACAAAATTCCCGATCATGGAACACTGCACAGTACAAGCACAGCGCTGAGCTTCTTGAGTCTGTTCAGTAGCGTTTTGATTGGTGGATTAAAAGCTCACCGCGAATGGCTGAACGGAACATCCTCCAAAAAAAGATATTTATGAATCTTAACCTGCCGGGAAGGTCTCAAAAATACCGCACACAAATTCAAAGCAGTCCGCGCATGTGTGATGATTTGCAAATGCAGATTCAACGATCCATAAATACATGTAGCATCATTCATAAATGTGTGATGGAAATTAATTAAAGAACTTGATATATACATATTTGTGCATGCATGTGCAAAACATTTTACATTTATTTAGGTAAGATGCATTTGGGGAAATATTTATGCTTTTACTTCTGTATTTATGAATTGTGTTTTGAATTTACGAATCGGATTTTGTAAATGTAAATTGTGCTGTGCGTTCATGAATTTTGTTTTGCAAATGTGTTATTTTTGAGGCTGATCTGTCTCCATATATAAGTGCTTCTAACACTTCTACAAACCCTCCTGTTCTTGTCCAGATTTTGAGACTAATATAAAATTTCTCACGTAAAGTGGCACAATAATTTAGATGGCAACAAACACATTCAGTCATAAAGGCATGTTTTAATATTTGTGATCATCAAACCTCAATACTAGATATGGGACTGCATGAAAACTGGGGAAAAAAGGAATGACCTGCTCAAAACATTCTACTTTCATATGACACTACGGAGCTGAAAGCATTGCAATGTCAACAATAGGAGTGTACCTATATCTAAGCACCCATAAATTCAAATTACTAAAATAATATTTACAGGCTCTAGACAACACATCCTTTGGAAATGTATATATTAAATACAAATATAAACCATATATTTATATGTATTGCATACATATTTGCTTCTTTTCCCTCAATCTTAACGATTGATCAGACAGTATTTTAATTCATGTTTAATTCAAGTTACCAAGTGATATGATTCACCTCAAGAATGCCTTTGGCTCTCCCAGAATGCATCACATTGTTTTAGGGATAGCTTTTTGTTAAGAGCGGCAGCATCGTTTCAGTTATTGAACTACATCTATTCTATATGATCCTACTGTGGATGTCCAATCCCGGACTGTGTTTCCAATACAGCTGCAACACTTGAAGGACAGCCTGACCCAGTCCCTTAATAGGTACAAGAGAAAACCAACAGAGGAGCAGACGTCTACAAACAGATGCACAAATACAGCCAACTGAGTGGTGGACATAAAGAGAATGGTTCCAGCTATCGGTTCAGTGTAAGTTGAAAAGATTTAATAGTGGCTTAAGTGAGAATGACAGCAGAATTAGATGGTTGAGTGAGGAAGAGCTCAGTCCACCTCCATCTCTCCAGACGGAGGCTTCATCTGCTGATTGCCTTTGCTGTCTGCGCCTTGCTGTGCTGCGGGGCCGTTATGTGCCCCATTGTTTTTGTCTCCCTCTTCTACAGGCTCCTCGGTTTTGGGTTTGGGCCGGTTGAAGACAGGATGGCAAACATCCTCTAACTCCTGCATTTCAACACAAAAACAGAAGGATTAATATGTATATAAATTGCATTTTATTAAATGATGCAGTAGGTTAGAGTGTTGTCAGCCAGTACCACGATATGAGGATTCTTTATGAAGGAACCAGACACAACCTGCCAGTAACATGTTGAGATACTATTTTGTCCCATAATAAAATATACAAGTAAATTGTAGTTTCCTTCATTTAAAAAAAATAAATTGATTATTACTTTAGAACCATGAGAATCAAAATTTTAACCAGATTTTTGCAGTAAACTTGATTTCATAATAATTAAGCATATTTTCCCTACAAATTGTCATTACCGAAATGTAAAATACAATTTAAAAAATCAAATTTCCACTACTTTAATGCAAAATACATACAATAAATATTTTATTTAATTTAATTACAATACAACACATAACTAGACAGAGTCTGTCAAAATAAAAGTCTTTTAAAGGTGGGGTAAGCGATTTTTCAAAAACGCTTTAGAAAACTGATTCGGGCTGACTAGCAAAACAAACTTGTAGCCAATCAGCAGTAAGGGGCGTGTCTACTCATGATGGGCAGGAGAGCGTTCAGTGCACAGGACGGACATTAGCCGAGCGACAGAAAGATAGAGATGGCGGATAAAAAAACAAAAGAGGAAAACGTCTGCGGAACAAGAAGGCTTAAGTCGAGAAGTAGGACCCGTGTAAATATCGGATGAGCTTTCCAGCGCTGGAGCGAAATCAAGGAGCGGAAGGCCTGCGATCGGACACCGAGGTTGCTTTGTTTCTTCTCGATCGGTGAGTAACAGAGTGTCTGCTCCGCAACAGCTAAAGTCTGTCTAGTACACTGGACTTTTTTCTTTTTAGGCTTCATTTTCTATATGCAAAATATGTCCTTTTTTTTAAATGTCGCTTGGAGATCATTTTGTGAGATCCACTCTTATTCATTATTTATAAAAGAAACTGGTGTGAACGCTCTAATGACAGGGCAAAATATAATTGTGACTTGAAGCTTGACTGTATTTTTACTGGAAAAGTGCACAAACCTGAATCTTCTGAATGATCTCTGCTACTTTGACTGCTGGGTCTTGAGCAACTGTAAGTTTGCTCTGGGCGTTCATCTTTGTATTCATCCAGCCTAAAGCTTCACACACACTCTTCTCAACAACACTCATCTCCTCGGCGCTCAAGTGCTGGTAGCGCTCATCCTGCTGGTCAAATGGCAGACATGACCACAGCATTTAATGCATCTCAGCTTCCACTCAATTCAGTTTAAAGTGTACCTCAGCATTACATTTTCTTTAAGTGCATCAATACTGATGAGGAACAATACGATGAATATGATGACTGTAATGAGTAAATGCAATTAATGTAAAATGCTCTTAAGAATAAATAAGCCAATCTGAACACTGCTAAATATTAGGATGCCGTTACATACACAATAATTCTGATAAAGATATAACATTGTAATAATGAATTAAATGGCCAAAACAACTGATATAAAGTCAAACACTTGAAACATTTTTTAAGTGAATGTGTTCCCCAAATAGTGGGAGACATAACAAGGTACATTAAAAAACTTGTAGATGAAAAAAGTGTAAGTTACGAAAGTAATTAGGCCAGTAGATCTGTGCAAAGGAGTTATCCCAAATAAAACCAATTAATGCCTATAAAAAAGGAGGTTGCACATCACTCCAAGGCTTATAAAAACACAACAGGCAAGAACTGTGCTTTAGTTGCAAAAACAAAAGCTTTTTCAAATCATTTTCTATTAACAGAACTATACAATATCAAAAAAGCTACATTGCCATTAAGCATTACAGCTTACCTTCTGTTTATACATGTCCACCGCCTTCATAAAAAGCTGAATTTTCTTGCCTAGCTCATCGAACGCTCTGGGTCGACCCTCATGCTCTCTGTACCGTTCTTCAATGGGCTCACCAAACTTCTACAAAAGACAAAGACCACATCCTGCTGTAACACACATTCATGCAGTTTTTCATTGGATGAACTGACCCATGTGAAAAAGAACTACACTTCAGCATAGTTTTAAAAAGACTACTTGTTACAGAAATAATATGAAGTTCATAATAATAATATGAGTTCATTTGCAAAAACCGATAAACGCCACTTTAAAAAAAAGGACCTGATTTCCATGCATTATTCTCCAAATATAGCGCGGCCTGAACCCTAAACACGTTTTGTCAAAAAATCTGGTTTTGTCCACTTTCAAGGCATCACGAGTTCACGTTTTACTGCAGAAGCCGATAAGTCCATTTTAGCGAATCAGCGCACTGTATTCAGGTCAGGTGACAAGGCTACTTTCACTTTGAAAAGACGTGCTAGCTGAGAGGAGTTTGGTCAAAGTTATCGGTTTTTGCAAAAAAAATTTGGTTTTGCTCTTCATATACTTTAGGGGAATTTACATAAGTGCAAACTGAATGTAATGTTTTCAGACATTTAATTAGATGTTAACTGAAATTAAATAAAAAAAATGTATTATAGATTAAATTTATATTTTTCTTTGACCCACTTAAGTAGGACCTAAGTACATCTTTATATGTAATTTCATAATTCTATTGTCTTAGAAATATGGGTAAAGTGCACTACCGAATGTATTGACAAGCATTTATGACATTTTTATGTCATGTATTTAAATATATTTATAATTGTACAATTGTAATGATGTCACTTTGAAAAGACGTGCTAGCTGAGAGGAGTTTGGTCAAAGTTATCGGTTTTTGCCAAAAAAATTTGGTTTTGCTCTTCATATACTTTAGGGGAATTTACATAAGTGCAAACTGAATGTAATGTTTTCAGACATTTAATTGGATGTTAACTGAAATTAAATTAAAAAAAATGTATTATAGATTAAATTTATATTTTTCTTTGACCCACTTAAGTAGGACCTAAGTACATCTTTATATGTAATTTCATAATTCTATTGTCTTAGAAATATGGGTAAAGTGCACTACCGAATGTATTGACAAGCATTTATGACATTTTTATGTCATGTATTTAAATATATTTATAATTGTACAATTGTAATGATGGTCTAAATATATTTAGACCACCTTAATTAGACTTTCAACCAGTATAACAGAAAAAGTTTTTGCTCATCCTAGCAAATGTAATACATTTTTCCATTCTCTTTGGTCAGCCACACCTACCTAAAACGGCTCACGTTCTGCATGTACAGTTTTTAAAGATAAACTACAAGTACACATTCACTTGCGATTAAAAATGTAGTTTTTTAGAAAAATAAAAAAAATAATATAACAGATGTATATATTAATGTACAAATGTATAAACAGTGCAAAATGTCACAACTGTAATACACATGCATGACCTGAATACTTAAGCACCTACTTTGAGTTCAGACAGTTTGTCCTGATAGATTTCTTTCTCCTGGTCTTCTCCTTCTTCATACAGCCAGATCTCTGTGTCCTCAAGCATTATAGTGAGTCGGTTACTTTCCTGCAAAGGAAGAACATCAACACACATACATAGTAAGTCTCACCTGAGCTTCATTTTGCTAGTATTTATAATGTTCTGTTCCATGTATAAATGATTTGAGATTTTAAACTGCAGAAGTGGTGTAGATTATACAGAAACAAAGCATAAGCTCCCTAGTGTCTTGACTGAGAACAACGGCTCTGGGTAAACAAAGAGATTATGTGCTCACATCTTCAGTGACATATCTCTCATAGATGCCACACAGTTTGTCTCGCACTTCGTAAACATACTCCTCCACAGCATTTTTAGCATCGTTTCTCTCCTTCTCCAGCTTGTCTTGTATGATCATTTTTTTCTGGAAGAGAAAATGCAGTGAATATATATTTACAAACTGGATCATTGTAACTTTTCTCCCTAATAAGCCACAAAAATTCTCAAACGTTATAATTATCCGGATTATAAATGAAACATCAAACATACCCTTTGCTCTAACCTAAACATAAATAACTGTGCTCGACTGTACTGAATGTGCATTTGTAGTGTGCTTCCAATCTTAAAAGTGTATTTAAAAATATATGTATTTGCAAGATTACAATTTCATTAGATTACACAGTGTCTTCAACATTGTAATAATGTCAAATTTAATTTTTAAAAGTAAAAAATGTGAAATTACAAGAACATTTTAAATCATTATGTTGTAGTAATCATATTTTGATGTGTTGTCTAACATACTAAAGCTCATGTAAAGTACTTTTTATAATTTTATAATTATAATTTTACCAGTAGTGTTATTCAATGTTACATTTAAAATATATTTAAAGTACTAAATGTGTATTTACAAATATATTTGAATTGTCACACTTTATTTTAAGGTCCAATTCTCACTATTAACTATTAACTATGACTTTTGGCTCAATAAACTCCTAATTTGCTGCTTGTTAACAGTTAGTAAGGTAGTTGTTAAATTTAGGTATGGGCTAGAATTAGTGATCGACCGATATTGATTTTTTTTTATAACCGATACCAATTATTTGCATGTTTATTTGTCTGATAACCGATATGCATAACCGATATTTATTTACTGTTATAAAGTAAATAAATGACTGAGTGAAGTAAGAACATACTTCAGTTTTGGTTTTTCCTCTTTTCAGTCATCTTTTTTTTTGTGTTGAAAATTAGCAGTCTTTCATGTTAAATTTAATCTTCATATTACAACAATAAAAAACATTTTATTTATAAAAAGCATCAACAGCAACAACACTAATATTAACAATAAGCAAAATAAATGTAGAATGTCTAATGTTTTCAAATGGAGAAAATAAATAAAGGGCAGGAGTCATATCAACTTCATTTTAAACTACAATTTTAGTAGGTTTATAAGCTATTTAATAGCTACAGGGTCAAGAATAATTCACTGGATAATGTTAATTCACTGAATAATATTCTCTGGAATATTGGAATATAACAAACCAAACATCGTATTTTATTGCATTTCTCAACTGGAATGTTATATCAGAATTATTAATAATGTTTTTGTCCTTCTAGATTATGAAATGCCTGCTGAGAGTGTGGTTTATCTATGCAGTTACACAGAACTATACTCCAACTGCGATCGCTCGCGGAGATAATAAATAATTAATTTCCATAGAGTTGTATTTATTTAGATGTTTATTAGAGAAATAATGGTTATATAGTAAATGTTAATACAATTTAGGGTGTGAATATTGTTAAAAGTTACATGCAGTGGCCGTGCTGGAGCATTTCCTGAGCATCAATTCATGAGACTAACGATGAGCATAGACAACAGAGAGAGGATTCAATTCAGTGCTTTTATTTCCAACATGTGCTCATTCATGGCTGCATATTATTTAATTCAGGCAAAGTTACGTCTTTATTGAGACAGGACTTGACGGATTATTTTACATGACTCCGTGAGTTGGTCTCTATTTCTTAGAGCCAAACTGCATAAACTACATATCAGGCATTTATATAATGCATCTAATTTGTGCATAAATGGCTGTTATGTTAAATAAAGTTTACTAACTTATTAGAGAAATAATGGTTATATAGTAAATGTTAATACAATTTAGGGTGTGAATATTGTTAAAAGTTACATGCAGTGGCCGTGCTGGAGCATTTCCTGAGCATCAATTCATGAGACTAACGATGAGCATAGACAACAGAGAGAGGATTCAATTCAGTGCTTTTATTTCCAACATGTGCTCATTCATGGCTGCATATTATTTAATTCAGGCAAAGTTACGTCTTTATTGAGACAGGACTTGACGGATTATTTTACATGACTCCGTGAGTTGGTCTCTATTTCTTAGAGCCAAGCTGCATAAACTGCATATCAGGCATTTACAGTATGTAATGCATCTAATTTGTGCATACAGTGGGTACGGAAAGTATTCAGACCCCCTTAAATTTTTCACTCTTTGTTAAATTGCAGCCATTTGCTGTTATGTTCAATAAAGTTTACTAACTACAGCAAATCAAGTACCTGCACGACGTTGTCCCCTCAGATGCGCTGCAATGGCGATAATGCGTGCAATTCGTGTTTATCGGTGAATCCGATATTACAAAACCGTTATCCGATTATGGTAAAATTAGGGATGCACGATATATCGGCCACCATATCGGTATCGGCCCATATCGGCTCATTTTTTCGTTAACAGTGAGAATTGGTCCTTAAATAAAGTGTTACTATTTAAATACAGTATATATGTTGAAACTATATTATGAAACCTCTGTCAGGTGACCTTAGTCAAACAGTTAAGTCACTTCAGAGGAGTTTTTTTAAATAAAAATTACAAAGACAAACATTTTCTGCTTTGGAATCATGTGCATAGATGAATTTTGCACAATAAGACCAGGAACGTACAGTATTAAGAAATATTGTCAACTAACAAAAATACAATAGCATAAAGCTATAATGCCAAATTCATGCTTGATTGAAGAGCTTCAAAGAGTGAGATTACACAGTATTTGTTTTTGGGGGTTTTTTAAGCTAAAGGATGAGCTAGTAAGTGTAGGACATGACTCTAATGCCTAGAGCTGTGCTGTCGCTTCACTGGCGAAATGATCTACTAATATCTTTTCCCTGAGGACTGAATTGAGCTCTGTCATGGATATTTAGGGTAAATGCTAAATATATATGATTTTCATATGATTTTAGCAACATGCAGGGTACAAGATACAGTTGGTTCAGCTGGCAAGAGTTATAAACAGTAGCTACCAAGAGACAAATATAGTGAGTACATATAACTAGGGATGCACCGATACCGGGCCCGATACTGAGCTTCTGTACTCGTACTCGTACTCGTTAAAATGCCCCGATACCAAAAGCTGACACCACACAGCATGTGATAAGCGCCATATTCAGACAAAGAAACACCAACAACAGAACAACAGACAGCAGAATGGAGTTAAGGATGTCTACTACGAAGTATATGTATGCAATGAATATAACGTTAAACATTCAGTATTAACGCCTGTATAGCTGATGTGCGCGAGCTGATAAACAAACCACGCTGAGTGGATTGAGCGCGCGGCGGCACAGATGCGCGAGCTTGTCGAGTGAATATATCTTTCTCACAGACATCACTGGAAAGTTTGTAGTTCGGTCGGATATGTCAAAAACAAGTAAGTAAATCAATGCACAAGTTACTTAACGGTAGGGAGAGAGAGAGAGAGCGCGCGCACTTCTGTTGTGTGATCTTTGATGTTCACTCACTTAGCACACGCATCATTTGGATTAAAACTAAATCGTACAAATAAGACCATCTATGGGGGCAGTCACTATAAACATCATTTATTTTCAACCTTAGGCATACACGACTTTCTGGAGAAAGTGAATCTAGCCTCTGTGAAATGCGCTAGGCTGTACTTGTCCCTCTCATTCTGCACCAGTACAAATACGTGCCAAAAATAAAAGTATCAGTATTGGGCGAGTACTGGAAAAAGTGGTATCGGTGCATCCTACATATAACCAAAATGAATTCTGCCTAAAGCGCAGAAAATGGGGCTCTAATTTGAGATGAGAATCAAAAATGCACAGAGTGGAACAAGAGGGCTGGCTTTGAACTGAGCTGAGTTAAATTAATCGCACCACTCCACATGTTCTCAAAAGAACTGAAGCAGACTGAAAATGAATTATGACTTACTTCATAATCAACAAAGTTGTTGAGCACATCTTGATCCAGCTGTCGGGTGGTGTTGGCCCAAATGGGCAGATCAACACTCTTCACTTTTGTATTGGCTTTGCTACTGCTTGCAACTTGATCTTGTTTATCACCATCCTTTAACAAAATAAGAAATTTGTAAAGATATAAGCACAAATCGGTCTGTTTCACCATTACTTTAGATAACTCCAGATAGCTCTAGAATCTAGCATGCATGACATGACCCCTTCAAAGTAGAAATAAACAGCATTTGAGAATATATTTGATTATATTGCCAAGGTAAATTGTACCTTATTGCCAGAGTTATTCATCTTTTCCTCTTCAGTGGGCTGGTCTCCTTGGCCTTCCTGGTCCACCTGCATTTTATTCTATTAATAAAAGCATAAACACAGCATGAGTGATCTGATCCTGCACCTACACTGTCCACAAAATTTGTTTTAAAAGCTCACAGTGCTGAATATATTTGCTCGTTTTGGAATATTCTTTATAAACGAGGAGCATTGAACAGCTACAGCTGAGAGCCATAGAAATCACTACGATGCAGACTTCCTGTCACATTCACAAAACAAAAACAATACTTTGAAATGAATGAAAAAGCATGTAACTGAGCTGAGGTATTCGGCTTTAAAAAATCTTTCATTTGGCTTCATGTATTATGAATTATTAGTTTGTGAAGCCTTGTGCAATAATGTAATCTGTATGGTACTGCATACTAGAATACTACACACTTGTACATATACTAGTATTCAAAGGTTTGTGGTCAGTAAGGTTTTGAAATTAATATTTTTATTCAGCAAGGATGCATTAAATGTATCAAAAATGGCAGTAAGGACATTTATAATGTCACAAAAGATTTCAAAGAAATGCTGTACTTTTGAACTCTCTATTAATCATAAAATCCTGAAAAATATGCATCAGTTTCCATAAAAATATTAATAATAGCATTGATAATATTATTATTTCCACACCATTGACAATAATATTATATTAATAATTCAGCTTTGCCATCAGAGGAATAAATTGGATTTTAAAATATTTATTTTATACAGTTTTATACAGTATTTATAAAGTTATTTTTATATTTCACATAATTACTGTTTTTACTGTTTTTTTAATCAAATAAATGCAACCTTGATGAGCCTAAGATACTTTCAAAAACATTTAAAAACTTACCAATCTCAAACTTTTAAATAATAGTGTATTATATTTTTTTTATGAATGCATAAACAATCAGTTATTTGGGAACTTATTTTGTTTCTCATTATTATGTAAAAAAAAAATCTAAATACTTGAAACTACATTTTTAGACAAATATAAATTGCACCTACATATATACAACTTGCATTACTTTAATACAGCGCACAGTATATGTACTGATTGACTGATTGCTTGATGTCATAATTGTGCACCTGGCCAGTAACTTGCCTTCCAGCATATTTAGATATTTTAGATTTCTTTGGCCTAGTTTAAAAACTGCTGTGCCAAATTACAGCTGTTGATGGCATGTCATAACCCTGGTAAGCTAAATAAAGTAACCCCTAATGCAAGAACGACAATCTTCCTCTTCTAGGACAGAGGTGTCATTTTCAGTGCCAAAAGCAGTGAGCTTAAATTAATGACAGAGTGAAAAGACTTTACAGATTTGAACGCTAATGTTGTGCCTGTGTATCTAATCATGTTTCAAGGAACAAAGAAAGTAATTCAGGTTTGGAACAACATGAAGATGAGCAAGTGATGACAGAATCTTTGGTTGAACTAATCATTTAAATATTTCTCTTGACATCAATGGAATGGCAAAATCCCACAAAACTAGAATTAGATTAATTTGTAATTAAATTAATTTACCCAAAGAATGAATACTTTTTTTGCCAATCAGTGTCTCCTACCTGTTCCTCAGGCCTGCCCTCATTCTGTACAGTAGGTTCTGTTTCCATCTGCACATCCTCTGCCTCTCCTTTCTGCTTCTCTATCAGAGAGGCACTGGACACGCTGAAGATGCCGTGCATGTTCACGCGCACTTTCACCTTGACCTTTGAACTGTCCCCATCAGGCTGCGGCACGACATTCTGTATGGTAAAGCGGCCTGGCCACAACAGAAAAACATGCTAATCAGAACCACAATCAGACAGTAATACTTTAAGCAGGGCTCTAAACCAGTTCAAGGACCGAAAACAAAAAGCAGAAACTAAATCAAATTTAATTGTTCCGAACAGAAATGCTTATTTGAAATGGTCATTAACCGGTTCTGTTGAGTCTTTTAATTTTGCAATCAACCAATCACGAATTCAAATAGTACGTCCAATGCAAATATGATGTTGACGCATCCAACAAGTGAAAAGCCAGCTGTAAATTCATCATAGGTAAGTCGCAATGGCAGTGCCACAGCATTACAGTTTTTCTGAGGATATGGCGCGAACCGTCAAGCATTAGGTCTACATTTAAGTGAAAATTAATGGCAGGTAATATGGAGTTTGTTGTGTGTTTTGAAACCAGCAAAAACTGCAGGATAGTGTAGAACATGGATTCACACAAAGTCACTTCACACACCTGCAGCGCTTCTGTGAACGGAGAAAACAGAATAAAACTATATACATAAAAAGGTATACATAGGCCTATACATAAAATATATTTCACTTAAATCATTAAACGATTAACAAAACAAAAGAAAAATTTTTTTTTTGCTGAATTTCGGTTCATGTGACACGCTCCAAAGTTCATGGAAATGAAACCGAGACAGCAGAAAGCGGCATCCTGCTTGTTTTCTTTATTTGGCAAAAGCTTTACCATTTTGAATGATGTCTTGCTTCCATCGGAGTAACAGTTGAATCTCTTAGAATCCTTGGTTTCCTTAAAGGATTAGTTCACTTCCAGAATAAAAATTTCCTGATATTTACCCATGTCATCCAAGATGTTCATGTCTTTCTTTCTTCAGTCGCAAAGAAATTAAGGTTTTTGAAGATTTTTCTCCATATAATGGACTTCAATGGTGACCAATGGGCTGAAGGTCCAAATTGCAGTTTCAGTGCAGCTTCAAAGGGCTCTACAGGATCCCAGTCGAGGAATAATGGTCTTATCTAGTCAAGCGATCGGTCATTTAAAAAAACAAAAAAAACAAAACCCTTTTATACACTTTTTAACCACAAATGCTTGTCTTGCACTAGCCCGACTTCACGCATGGCGTAGTCACGTTGGAAAGGTCACGCATGACGTAGATGGAAGTACCGACCCAGTGTTTACAAAGCGTACGTGCAAAGAAAGTAAAATGCCCTTTAAGAAGTATATACATTTTTTTTTTTTTTTTTTTTTTTTTAATGCCCGTTCTCGCTGGATAAGACCCTTATTTCTCGGCTGGGATCCTGTAGAGCCCTTTGAAGCTGCACTGAAACTGCAATTTGGACCTCCAACCCGTTGGTCACCATTGAAGTCCATTATAAGGAGAAAAATCCTGGAATGTTCCTCAAAAACCTTAATTTCTTTGCGACTGAAGAAAGAAAGACATGAACATCTTGGATGACATGAGGGTGAGGAAATTATCAGAAATGTTTTATTCTGGAAGTGAACTAATCCTTTAAGGGAAAACAATGCATTGATAATGCCTCACGCACGCACACAACATATTTTTGCAAACTTGACATCGCAGCCTGTTCATTATTAAAATAAAATGCAGTTAAAGAAACATACAAAAAGTTACACTGCTCAATTTAAAATAGTAGTCCGTAGTACAATCTGTGCCATTCAGCATGACCACCGTGCTGTTATTATGACAGTTTTAAAGTAGCAGTCTATGGAAGCCATGGAATAAAAGAATAAAAAAGATCATTTTGAGTTTATATTTCAAAATTCAGACTTTTTTCTCGCAATTCCGAGATTATATCTCACAATTCTGAAGAAAAATCAACTCATCATTCTCTTTTTTTCCCCTCAGTTCAGAATCATGAGTTTACATCCCACACTTCTGGCTTTTTTTACCTCAGAATTGACAAACTGGCAATTGTTGAGTTAAATCGAGTTATAAAGTCCGAATTAGGAGATATAAATTTGCATTTGTGAGCAAAAAGTCAGAATTGTGAGATAAAACAGTTATGGAATGTTATGTAAAATGTTAAAGGTTTAAATAGTAGTCTATTTCATGCTGTATCTGTAGGGCTAATATGTGACCCTGGACCACAAAACCAGTCTTAAGTCACTTGGGTATATTTGTAGCAATAGCCAAAAATAGATTGTATGGGTCAAAATTATCGATTTTTCTTTTATGCCAAAAACATTAGGATATTAAGTAAAGATCATGTTCCATGAAGAAATGTAGTAAATTTCCTACCATAAATAAATTGATACTTAATTTTTGATTAGTAATATGCATTGCTAAGAACTTCATTTGGACAACTTTAAATGCGATTTTTTTGCACCCTCAGATTCCAGATTTTCAAATAGTAGTATCTCGGCAAAATAATGCCCTATCATAACAAACCATAAATCAATGGAAAGCTTTCAGAAAACTTAATTTTGAAAAATTAAACCTTATGACTGGTTTTGTGGTCAAGGGTCACATGTATTCTATTATTCTACATTAATAATCATTATTAGCATATTAAGAGCAATAATCAAAAATATTGATTTCTGGCATAATATAGTATACATAATAATAGCTCTACGCTGTAATACAATCCTAATTTATATATATATTTATTTATTTTTATATACTTTATGTTGGCTATGTACTTATAAATACATGTATACATACACAGAAGGCATGTCAGATGCAGCTTTTGTTCCACCTCTGCAATGTAAAACTGGCTTTTGTTAATGTTGATCAAATTTTATTGGTGAGTTTATAGTATTCTCATTGATAAAAATGCCCCAGGAATTGAATTTTGGGGGAAAATATTGCCCCATAATGCAAAAGTTCATTTCTGACCCTGCCATATGGGAAGTGTATTAGGCCCTCACACACTGACATACATTAGACTCAGTATGGAGAGGGTATATGATGTGATGGGAATTAGAGCTTAGGGGACGTCATGTCTCGGTCCTAATTACCAGGCTGGTAGGTGTATTTTGACACCTCTGTGACACTCCCCTGAGATTAGGCCTGACTCTAACCCACTTCAGTTAGTGTGTTGAAGATATAACAGGTGCTCGGACACAATGGATCACAATGCTGAGGGCATTCTTAATCAAATGAGGCCATGAACAACTATTTAAGGGTCCCCTGGGCTTCGCACCAGAGTGATTAGTCTCATTTTGGTCATAAATTAGGCTAGTGCTGACTAAAACTCAAAGTGAATCATTTCATACTGATTCCTATAGAAGTTTAAATAAAGTCTGGTTTAAGAATGCCATTCCAGAATGCAATCAACATGATACTGAAGTTGCCACACAACACACAGTAATACACACCTATTCTGCTATCCGGATAGGGCAGCTCATTTGGAGAACTATAGAATGCTTCCAGGTCAAAAGGCTCCTTCTTGTGGAAGGTGATGACTTTGGAGAAAGGTGCTGCATGGTTCTTACTATACACCTCACATTCCCTGAAGACGAGAAAACGACAGTTGAAAACAAGTCAGATTTTCATTCTTAAAGTCAACCTGAAATCAAAATTAACAGTTTGTATATATTTATATATGTCACAAAAGGGAAGAAAGACAATCATAATTTCCATTTCATGACAACTTTAAGAACAACATTTTAATTCTTAGTAGACATTACTACAGCTTTTTCTAGAATTATTTATTTATCTATTTATTTATATTTCATTTATTTCATTTTTTCATTAAATTATTAATACTTAAATTAATATGTAATTTAATATTTAATGTATTGTGTTTAAAATATTAAGCATTACAACATTATAATCAGTGGTCGACCGATATTGTTTTTTTGACAGCCGATACCGATATCTTGGAAAGCAGGGTGGCCGATGGCCGATATAAAGACGATATAATTTTATTTATTTTAATTAATATTTTAATTAAATGAAAATGAAAAGTCGATAAAAAAAATTTGTTAAATAAACATACTTATACTTTAGATGACAAAGTATTTTTCACAAATAAATAAATATTTTAATAAAAATATAATTAAAAAGGAAGTAAACACTGTAACCAACAGTGCACATTCTGGGAAGTTTGTGTGCATTAATCATATTTTTTTCAAATAAAGCCAAGGTAACACTCATTTTACATACAGCACACAGTGGAAATTACATGAATATGACAGCGGGCAAATGCATAAATCGCAGCATAATTTGAAATCACGAGTTTAATGTTTGTCGATCGCACGTCTCCAGTGAAGCTGAACTCTCCTCCTGTCCACATTCTATTCGCACAGACCGACCGTCACGCAGAGAACACATGATCATGCAGGATACAAATGCACACTTCACAACATCTCACAACTGGATCTGACTAAGTTTGCAAGGTTTTTGAAATTAGATGTTTTAGACATTCAAAGATCTGTTTAAATGATATAAATGTGTATTTGCTGAATGCTGACGGCAAACAAGAACGTATTATAATGTGTGCCTTTCTATTACTAATAATAAAAAAGCAATCGTTATAATACTTTTTGTATACATTTTAATTTGTTTGTTTAACGTTTGTATCTGATTATTCGACAGACGTATTAGATCATCCATATTAGACAGAACTGAAGGACAACAACGAACAAGAGGGAGAATGTAAGCACTGTGCGTCAAAATAAAAGTCCCGCCTCAAACGCATCGGCCAAACAGGAAAACTTATCTGCCGATGCCGATATTTAAAAAATGCCAAATATCGGATGATATATCGGCCTTGGCGATATATCGGTCGACCACTAAATATAATACTACACTGTACAAAGAGGCAACCTGCAATTGTCTCCTTAAAGAGTTATTTTTGGCTGATTTAAAGGTGCTGTATGTAAGTTTTTGACTCTGCTAAAGCATAAAAATACCATAATATGTTTGCAGTTATTTAAGAAACATGCTAAGTTAACATACTTGTTTATCTGAAAAACAATGCTACTGTCAGTTATTCTCCTTTGAAAATGTGTGTTCTGGGCCGGAATGTCGGTCTCTGTTTTGGTTTGTGAAATCCGCCCACTGCCAGTTTACCTAATTGTATTTCGTCACCTCGGGTTGCCAGTTGGCGGAAAACACAGCGTATTTCATTTCATTCATCGTCAAGTGCACTCGTTCCTGTTGGTGTCGTCAATCTGGCAACCTGGGTGTGCTTCAAGACTGAGGAGGAGGGGCCAGGCGAAAAAAACCCTCTCCAATATTTTGAATTTGGACTGCAATACCTAGTTCAACCACTCGGTGTCAATCCTACATACAGCACCTTTAACCCATGAACATTTATTTTGATGGTATAAATTAATGTATTTATTCAGTGATGCTAAAAATATTTTTGAATATTTTTTCCAGCTACATATAATAAAAATGAATGCAAAACATTTTATCTTTATAAGCCAGCATATTTGTACTTATTGGACACTAATTCCTGTCAATAACACATCTCACATATTTACATTTGAAAAATGAGCATGTGCTATTAAAAATAGGTTAATAGATGGATACATTTATTGTTAAGATTTATATAAAGATAATATAAAACATATAAATTACTCCAACTATGTAAATAAATACACTTGATTTTTTCATTTTCTGAATAAAATGTAAGTGATGCTGCCACAATGCTGAATTGTGTCATTGCTACTATATGTAGCTGCTAAGGTCTTTCCAGTGGTTTTTAGCACATTACTATGCATTTGTTAGGATGATATGGTTGGTTGCTAGGTGCTAGCCTGTTGGTCTTTATTATTTTCTCATGCCTAGATGGCTTGGGTCCCTTCTGCCATGCAAGTCTTTTTATGGCCCACCAGGTGCAAATCAAATTGTGATTGCCAAGAAATGTAATCTCACACCTCTCCGCAATAAACTGCATGATTGGAGGCATCATTCACTGGAACGAGTTATTTGCTGATTCTTGAGGTTGGTGGTTTGTTCAAATCCTAACTTTAAGCGTGTTAAATAGTGATGCTTTGCTTAGTTAGCACTACAAATAAATAATCACTTGGTAATGAGAATACTTAGGACACAATATAATTATTTCAGATATCTGCACTTGCTTCAAACAGGCTAAAAGTTGAAAATGTGAAGGCTCTTACCCGACACTTTCATCTGTCTGAGACTTCCAGCGCAGAGTAATCGGGAAGGGGACTGCGTCTGTGATGGAGAACTCTCGGACTTTGAAGGCTGGAGACAGGATTGCACACTTACCACACACACACACACACACATACACACAAAAAATAAACATTTATGATATACAAGCAAATGTAGTTACATAAGCTGTCTAAATAGGGTATTAGTACAAGGAATCAGAGACAGCATTGCATGCATCACACAGATTTCATCTCGTTTCTACACCTCTCCCACAGAATCCACAAACTCCCCAGGGAACTGGCACACGTATTGTTCAACTGTTCTGTATCACACTCTCACACTGCTCACACTTCTGCTGTTTCTGTGCTGACATCTATAATGCCTGTTATCAAGGCCATTTTAAGTGCTGTAGACAGATTTGTTCAGATTATGGTCTTTTTTAAATAGGGCTTTATGAATTTGATGTCTTTAAGAGTCTGTTTTACCTGTAACGCACATCCGCGTGCTACAGCCTCATCTGCGTTCAGCGTGGTGCTGATGTCTTTACCGAAGAACTTTGAGATTCTCTCCTTTATGGCCGGGATTCTGGTGGCTCCGCCCACCACCTCAATGGCATAGATCTCGTCTCTGCTAAGCTCTGTACCAGGACGAGTGCAAATTAGCAATGTATTTAAATTTTACATATGTTGTGATTGATTTTTTTTTTTGGAGAACTGGGCCATCGACTGCTGCTTACTTGATTGTTCCATGACCGATTTCAGTGGCGCCTCCACTCTCATCAAGAGCTGAGCACACATCTCTTCAAACTGCACCCTGTGTCCAATCACAATGACATGTTTCTGCTCAAACCGTCAATCCAACTATTTTTTATTAAGCATGAAATGCTTCATTTGCATTGATTTAATTTCACAATACACATACTGTTATTTATGAAAGAGGTTACATGAACGTTGAATTAAGTCTAAACACTATGCAAATTTTGGAGCAGAACTTTAAAAAAATAATTGGATTACCTGTTCATTTTCCCATGGACATCGATGTCATTCATGAAGCACTCAATGTTGAGAGGGAGATCAGAAGAGTTTGCACTCATGAGTTTCTTCAGTTTCTCACACTCCTGATAGAGCCTTAGAAGGGCTCTTGGGTTGTCTTTAACATTGAGTTTGAAACGGTTTTTGAAGTCTCCGCAGAAATATTCCACAAGCAACTCGTCAAAGTTGCGTCCGCCCAAATATGGGTCAAATGCTGTAGCCAACACCTGAAACAAAGAAGAGTTTGATAATACCTTTGAAAACAGCTTTGTGAAAGATTAAACATAATACTCTGAAGTAAACATTTCCCATAAAAATATAGGGATAACACAGACCTTCAATTTCCCCTTGTTAAAGGAAGCAATGGAGACTTGATAAGATGAGTGCCCAATGTCAACAAACACGACATTACGGGGTTTCTCCTCAGGGTTTGGCAAGTCCTGTTTATAGATGCCATAGGCCAAGGCCACTGCAACAAGAATAACAACAAATAACAACTTGTGAAAGGCCTTGTGGACTGTAATAATAGACAGAGATAAGAGTACTCCTAAAAGTCCAATCCAATTATATAATTATCCAATTAACATTACAAAAATTCTATACATCCTGTTAACAATGTTAACATAAATGGAACCCAAATAAAAGAATGGTCATTCACATGGTCATTATCACTAAAAAAAATTATAAAATTAGTACATCACCACAATTTAACTAAATTAAAATGAGGGAACAAATCAGCACAACATGATTTAACTGATTCAATGATTTAAATAATACAAGGGAACAAAATAACAATTGGTCAATTTGTTTTAATTTGTTCCCTTTTATGGTTAAATGGCTTTTGGTTAAATTGAACTAAACGAGTGAATTAATAAAACATGTTCACCAATTAACAGATTCTTAATTTGTGACCACAATATCTATTTGTAATTTTTTATGATAATTTTTTGCCTTTTTATGATAATAACTGGCTGATTGTACATTATTCCTTACTTACTTTAACTGGTTTCAGGTAATAGATTAATGAGTTATTACGAGCATTTAAATATATTTAGCCTCTAATTGATAACCTGTTATAAATCTGTACACTAGGTGAGTTAAAAAGAAAAACATGCATACGAGTCGATATTCTATTGATTTGTGCTTATTGGTGAAAGAGCAATTATGTAAAAATACATTTCCCAAATGACAACAATTACTGCAATTAAAATTGAGCAAAATAGTAATTTTTGTTATCATTATACAGTAAGTTAACTAAAACTAAAACAGGACAAGTTGACTAAATATGATAAAAACTCAAAGTTACATTTGACACAGGACTAAGACTAAGACTACATTTAAAAAATAGCTGACAAAATTAACACTACTGCAAACAGTTACTCTGTTAAAGATGTTGAAGATGACAAACATCATGTTGAAAATAAGAAAATATCATTACACAAGAAATTCATGATTCATGAATCATGTTTTTGTCAGTCATCACACATTAAATTTGCTTCTGCTACACCCTCACATTTTCATCTAGATCGGCAACCTTAGAAGGGGTAATTACATTAGTCATGACAGCAATAATGAGAGAGAATGTATTCATATTATTTATAATGTGTATTCATTTTATTCAGTCTTTAAGAAATGTTGAAGTCCCTAACACACGTACAATATGCAAATCACCCTTCACGGTAAATCTACATAATAGTCACGCAGCCTGTTTTATTCAGTTAAAAATTGGTTTTGTGTAGTTTATTTTTCAACAACATGCACACTGTTAAAAAGTGATACCTCGCAATTGCTACCTTAAAGGGACAGTTCACTCAAAAATGAAAATTTGCTGTTAAAGGTGGGGTAAGCCATTTTTCAAAAACGCTTTAGAAAACTGATTCGGGCCGACTAGCAAAACAAACTTGTAGCCAATCAGCAGTAAGGGTACAGCAGTGTGTCTACTCATGATGTGGAGGAGAGAGCGTTCAGTCTGAGCCAAGCGACAGAAAGATAGAGATGACGGATAAAAAACAAAAGAGGAAAACGTCTGCGGAACAAAAGAAGGCTTAGGGCAATAAGGCAAGAAGTAAATGTGTAAATATCGGATCAGCTTTCCAGCACTGGAGAGACTCAAGGAGCGGAAGGCCTGCCATCGGACGCCGAGGTTGCTTTGTTTCTTCTCAATACACTCTTAAAAATAAAGGTGCTTCAAAAGGTTCTTCAAGCGATGCCATAGGAGAACCATTTTTGGTTCCACAAAGAACCATTCAGTCAAAGGTTCGCCTGCCATCGGACGCCGAGGTTGCTTTGTTTCTTCTCGATAGGTGAGTGTCTATCGAGAGTCACCGTGTCTGCGCCGCAACAGATAAAGTCTGTCTAGTACACTGGACGCGACAAAGCGACCGTTGAAAATCATTTGAAATTTGTGTCAATACGTCATTAATAGAACGCAGCAGCAGTTTTATGTCGGGATTTGTCATGTCGTGCCTTGCCGCATCCAGTGTAGACCATAGATATGTGTATATATATATATATATGGTGTAGACAGCATCACTGATTATGAGCTCTATAGTATTTTGTCGCGCCGCACCACTCGCGTCTGGTGTAGACACGGTGTAACATTGGTTTTGCTTTGTTTCACAGAACTAATTGTTGCCTGGGTTGCGTACGTATGTGTGGGGCAGAGCTATCAAAATAGGGGCAAGACTCTTTTGGGGAAGAGCGTGTTTGTTTTGGTGATTTCAAATGTCAACATTGGCTACCAGAAATCCCTTACCCCACCTTTAATTTACTCACCTTCAGCTCACCTTTTTACATAAACCACAAGAAACCATGAAAGTTTCATTTCGGCGCTTCATTCAAGTTCTCGGTCCACACATGCTTGTATCAGCAGCTTGTCTTTGGCCCAAGTCTGAACTGTTTCCTCAATTCAGTTCTTGTTGGAGGAACTGAAGCTCTGAATGAGTTGGCAAAAATCGGCATCATACG
Source organism: Sinocyclocheilus grahami (assembly GCF_001515645.1). Classification (NCBI taxonomy): domain Eukaryota; kingdom Metazoa; phylum Chordata; class Actinopteri; order Cypriniformes; family Cyprinidae; genus Sinocyclocheilus; species Sinocyclocheilus grahami. The sequence goes on from NW_015505966.1 coordinate 722,571, forward strand.
ATCATATTATGTCAGAATTTTGGCTCATTTTGAGTCACAGTGATGGTCGGAAAACGTCTGAAAGTGAGTTTTGATTGAGCAACTTGTAGATCTGTGCTGTTTGAGCCGCAAACTGTTTCAGATGGTTTAGTCCGATTTAGTGAACTGGGTTCACTAAAAAGAACCAACTGTTCACAAACTGAACATCTGAGGCTATGGATTTCAGGTAGTTATGTTGTAAATAATGTTCTGTTTCTTGAACAGACTGATCGTTTTGCTTCATCATGAGACCTCAATATATCGTCACAAGCCACGGTGTTACCTGTACATGATTTTATTTTTTACTCTCAAGGGACGGTAGCCGTTGACTTGCATTTAAGAATCACCAAGGACCATGGTTTCAGATAAAAATCTGCTTTACTGTTCTACTGAAGAAAAAAGTCACCTACATGTAAATTAACATCAAATTTTCATTTTTGGGTGAACTATCCCTTTAAAGAGCTATTTCTACCTGATTTAATGCGTAAACATTAGTTTTGTTGGTATAAATCGATGTATTTTTGACTATAAATAAAACCAATTAATTTAGATGCTACCATTTTTAGGTAACCATTTTCTGTTTAGTTAGATAATGACAACATTTAAAAAAAAAATTGTAACACTTTATTTTAGAGTCTCTTAACTAGTTGCTTATTAGCATGCATATTACTAGAATTAAGCTACTAATTAAGCACATAAATGCCTTATTCTACATGACCTTATTCTACATCCCTAATCCTACCCAATACCTCAACTTAACAACTACCTTTCTAACAATTAATAAGCAGCAAATTAGGAATTTATTGAGGGAAAAGTCGTAGTTAATAGTGAATAAGTGTTCCCTATTCTAAAGTGTTACCAAAAAAATCAACAGCTTAATTTTGCTGACCTGCTGTTGTGTCATTAATCAGCCTCAAGCAGTTCAGCCCAGCAATCTGAGTTGCGTCCATCAGGGATCTCCTTTCTACATCCGTAAAAAAGCTGGGGACCTAGAGAAAACCCAAACATGTCAAAGAGATGACAGGCATGTCAAGAGCACTAGCAGAAATACGCTAGGATCAATGATTTAGAAGCGCTCACAGATATCACACAGTCCACCACAGGCTTCTTCAAGGCATGCTCAGAAGTTTCTTTCAGCTTGGTGAGCAACATGGCAGTCATCTGCTCGATGGTAAACACCTTGTCCTCATTCAGATAACGTACCTATGACAATGCAATGTGTGTGTAAAATGATCTCTAGCATGTTTAACATTCTAGAACTTTCACACTATTGCTTTTTGCAATATTCTTGAAAACACTGTTAAAAAACACAACTACTCATGTTTTGTCTATGCATTCTTTGCATTTTTTTTGTGTCCAAAACATGATTTTTGGGACAGTGGTCTACAATAGCAAAATAGTTTTCAAAGTGGTGGCAAAACACATTATAGCACCTTTATTCCAGTGCTGCCATTGTCCAGTTTGTGAAGGTTGTAAGGCAACTTGGATTTTTCCCCTTGAACAAATTGGTCATCAACCGCTCGACCGTGAAACTTCTTAAAGCCGTGAACCGTGTTCTTAAAGTTCGTTATGATCTGTAGGAGGCATGTTTATTGGTTAATATACCACCTAATTTTATGATTAGCAAATACTGTAAAGGTTTAAGAAATTAGAAAGCATGAAATGAACAGCATTTCGTACCTGACTTTTAGCAGCATTTCCAATGGTCCGGTTTTTAGAGGCCAGAGAAATGCATGCTCTGTTGGAAAAGATGACATGTTCATAAATGTATCATACATTGTGACAACACCCTCCATATTGTATTTCCAATCTGATGCATTCTAGAACCTGGATGAGCAGGGCGTGGATCAGCACCTTGGACAGCGTCTTCACTAGTGCTTATCTCAAGTCTTCCTGAGTCGCAAACCATGTTATGGTGTGAAATAAGCTTTTGAGATATGAAAAGGCATATCAAGACTGCTAGAAGCTGGAGGTCTTTAATATGATTTCTTATAAGAAGCAGCAAGGTTTCTGCATTTCAGAACCACTAGAATTATAATAGTGGAAATAATTAGTGGAATTAAACAGGCTTCAAACTAAAAAAAATCAAACTTGTTTCAATTCATTTGGATTAATCTGTTCGACATGTTCAATCAGTGTTTGGGTGCAACCTCGTGCTTCTTCTATTTTTTTCACAAAATCTGTGTTTTCTATAGTAGCAATCAATACAAGCCAACATCAAATACAATAATGTGTGAAATATTAATTCACTTGAATAGAATGAGACCACGGGATGTTTCAAACGCTTTTTCAGTTCCATCTATTGGATTGTCACTACCAGACAGAAAATGTTTAATATTGACAGATAGATAGATAGACAGACAAACAGACAGACAGACAGACAGACAGACAGACGATAGATAGATAGATAGATAGATAGATAGATAGATAGATAGATAGATAGATAGATAGATAGAACTGTTTCTCTTATTTCTAACTCATTTTACAATGATCTATGTAATTTGAGATAATTTTCTAAAAATTACCTCAAAAACAATTCCTTTACAATTGTGAGCTTGCTGAACTCATAACAGGTAAAACACATAAAAGAAGACCTTAAATGATAATTCACCCCAAAATTCTGTCACCATTTAATCATCCTCATCTTTTCAAAACTGTATGACTTACTTTCTTCTGTGGAACATAAAAGATCATTTGAGAAATGTTTCAATGGTGACCAAAACCAACATGGTTACCATCCCATCATTCTTCAAAATGTCTTGTGTTCTACAGAAGAAAGACACGCAGCTTTGGAAATCTGTCCTTTGAATGCAATATAAGTCGCTTTGGATAAAAGCATGTAAAGAAAATAACATAGCTATTGCCTGATTTGTTGATGTTGCTGACAAAAAATAGGAACACAGCTGTAAAACTTTATCTTTTCCTTCCGTCAGGATGTAGAAACAATTTTTTAAATATTTTTATTATGCATATATATATATATATATATATATATTAATCAACATGAAGTATTGAGTTATGGTGTGAAGGCTGATGTTTTTTGTCATATAATGTCATAATTTTAATAAAATGAAAAGAAAATCAAATGAAAGCTACATTTGTGTAAAGGACATTCTAGTCATCATCTCTGATTAATTTCAGTGCAATTGTTGCTATATTAAACCCGATGGCAGGTAAAGTTGTGGGACATACCTTGCGAAAATTAACCATGGTTTTATTACAGTAAAAGTGTCGTAACCATGTTTTTTTGGCGTATCGATTACCATTTGTATAACCACAGCTTTACAACAATGGTTAAACTATGGTCAGTGTTGCAAAACCATGGTTAATTTGTGGTTACCATGGTTTAACTATAGTGACAGTTATGGTGTGAAGGCTGATGTTTTTTGTCATATAATGTCATAATTTTAATAAAATGAAAAGAAAATCAAATGAAAGCTACATTTGTGTAAAGGACATTCTAGTCATCATCTCTGATTAATTTCAGTGCAATTGTTGCTATATTAAACCCGATGGCAGGTAAAGTTGTGGGACATACCTTGCGAAAATTAACCATGGTTTTATTACAGTAAAAGTGTCGTAACCATGTTTTTTTGGCGTATCGATTACCATTTGTATAACCACAGCTTTACAACAATGGTTAAACTATGGTCAGTGTTGCAAAACCATGGTTAATTTGTGGTTACCATGGTTTAACTATAGTGACCATGTTTGTTTGGATTTATATGTAGTAAAACCATGGTTAATTGTCCTATGTCCCATATTTCAAGAATCAGTGTGATCTGTAACTAGTGTTGCAGGAGAAGCTGAGGATGCGCTAACAACAGAATTCGACTCGACTAAGCACCGCAGTGACCTCCTACAACACCTCAATTCTGATTTCCTTTTAGGACGATGGTGCAAAATTTTCCCCAAAAAGATCTAGTTTTCCAGCATCTTAATTTTGATTGCATGTGTCGCCGCGCCCAAAACGAGAGAGTGTGGATTTGTCTCTAGACAACCGTCTCGTGGACTCGGCGCATGCAGGGTGTCGGATTATACCGTTCACGTGCCATGCTCGCGCGAGACATGCAGTTTTGAGTTCGCCTAACACTTGCGAAAAGCCGTACAAACAGCCGTTCTGATCCATTTCACGAGCGACTGAGCGTGTGGATGACAGGTGGGAATTACGACGAGCATGTCTCTTATTCACATGACTAAGAAATCCAGGCGTTCTCGTGATAATAAGCCAATTGGACAAATAAAGACACAAAAGAGCATTTCTCTCAGACACGTTTCAGGGCGTAGACAACACTGACCAGACTCGCGCAGCGGTTAAACTGATGAGATACATGCAAAATGGAGATGCGCGAGGGGCTTAGCATCTTTCGGACAAAACTGACAGTCGCAGGAGGAAAATGCACTGGCAACAGCAAACGTTGCGTAACAACACACAGCATCATTTTACAGGGCTGGCAATGCTATACTTACGGAGTGCATCTGTCACTGTATTCATTTGCAATGGTTTCAATGCCGCCGCTCCTGGCAACAGCGATGTAACAGTTCTGGAAACCCACATCAATTCCCACCACAGACATGTTCAGTCCTTATTTCTTTATTCTTAACACCTCCGGTCCAGTTTTAACAGTGCAGCTGGGTGAGAACACAACACCCCTATTCTACAGTATGTGCTGAGTGCGCTTGTAACCGAGCTAGAAGTATTACTCGCTATTATTGTAAATCGGGCTTTAGATAGATAATAGATAATTCTTCCTCCCTAATCCTAGCAGAGAACGCTTCTACTGCATTCTTGCAGCCTCCACGGATATTGTCAGCCGGCAATATGGGTAAACCTGCGCATTTGTCAAGAGACTGGAACTCAGCCAAGCCCCGCCCACGGCTGGTTCTGATTGGCTACTGGACGCTAACCAGCAGTTCGATTGGCGCAGCGTCTAGATAAGGACGAAGAATCTAGAAGCTGGCGACAGCTCGCATTTTTACGTCACAGGGAATGAGCGTGCAGTTCAGCGACCTGTGAGAGAGTCAGGGGGCCATCCCTGCACAAATACATAGCCAGCAATTACAGCAATAATTAAAGGACATTATTAACACCGCCATCTTTATCATCTACATTTTTTAATTTTAATTCTACTTTATCTATATTGATCTTCTTTGCGTGTATGTGTGTATAATATAAATATATAAATATATATATGTATGTGTGTGTTTGTTTGTATGTATGTGTGCAGGGGCGTAGATTACGCGGGGGACGCGGGGGACATGTTCCCCCCCCACTTTTTATAAAAAGTAAATTCGTCCCCCGCACTTTTTTATTGGAGAGTTGTGTTCACGACATGTTGAGGTTTTAATGGAGCGATGTATATAAATGCAGAATGATTTAAAATTAAAAGAGAAGATAGTCTACACATGACGTTCACGTTTCCATGGCAATCAGTCACTCTAAAAGACTAAATAAAATAAATAAATAAAATAAAATATCTGACTATAATTGAGGGGAGATTATTATTTTCCTGTTAAAAGAAGACGTTGCCAAATGGGTTTATTATTTGGTGATTAAAATAAATAAATAAATAAAATGATATATTTAACACTGTAAACTTTATGATCGAAAATATTTGATTATAACTGAAGGGAGATCATTATTTTCATATTAAAGAAAGGCGTTGTGGGTTTATGAATCAATTTTTATTTTATTATTTTTATAAACTGTTTTTCATTATGGGGTCAAATGAATGTGTTAATACGTTTTATTAAATATGCTTATCCTTATCAGGAGTGCATTTTTTTGTGTTTGTTTGTTTTGCAGTTTAGCTGTGCCTCATCACAATTCTTGCCTGTAAGAATCAGATTATCATTTCAGATGTTGAAAGCCTGGTGAGAGCAAACGGGTCTCTCAATTAAAGGGGTCATATGATGCTTTTTTAAAGATCATTATTTTGTGTATTTGGTGTAACAGAATATGTTGACATGCTTTAATGTTCAAAAAACACATTATTTGTCAAATACTGTACATTATTGTAGGTCCTCTATGCCCCGCCTCTCTCAAACGCTTCGTTTTCTACAAAGTCCCTCCTTCTGACAGACAGAACACAGTGAGTGAGTACAAAGAAAAACAAATGAGCTTAAAAAGTATTTAGCTTCCTAATTGATGGTCACTGTTCACATCACTGTCCTATTAGCCTACTTTATTTATAAATAAGTACATAAATAAATAATCAAATATGTTTTATATATTTATATAATTGTATACGTATGAAAAAAATATATTTATTTGTCAATCACTGTCTATTTCGACATAACAAACATTAAAAAGATTATGTGTTAATAGTAACGGAAAATACAGTTCAAGCTGGACTTTTATTATGAAAAGTAAACTTTACTTACCATAACCGGAAATTCCTTATGTTGTCATCCGTCGAGAGGCTGGAATCAGGAAGTGGACATTTAATGTACTATTTTGATCGAGCTCGTCGCTGTTCAGCTATCTAATTTACAAGTTTAAAATGGGGCTTTTTGGAAAAACGCAAGAGAAACCACCGAAGGACCTTGTAAGTGAAACATGGACTCGGGAGTTAAGGGTTTTTATTAAATGTTCCATTGTAAATAATAGCAGGCCTATAAATAGCTCGCTTGTCATAGGCCCTACTTGTTGGTAACATGTTGTATTACGTAATGCCATTTTAAACGAGGTACTTTAAAAAGTTTGGTTTAATTCTGTGGTCTGTACGTGGGTTGTTATGAGAACTAACATCATAAAATCGCCTTTACACGTATGTAGGTACATTTCAATCTCAAGCTGTCTTCATCTCTTTTCTGTAGATCAATGAATGGTCTCTCAAAATCAGAAAAGAAATGAGGGTTATTGACAGACAGATTCGAGGTGAGGTCATATTACACCGGCAATTGTTATTTTGACAAATTGCAGTCTGTTGTAATAATGTAATATCATTTTAAATGAAATTCACTTAGGTAACTGTACTTGACAGAAGTTGTAATTGTGTATATTTTATATTTTTTCCAAAGATATTCAGAGAGAGGAGGAGAAGGTGAAGAGATCGATCAAAGATGCTGCAAAGAAGGGGCAGAAAGATGTCTGCATCATCCTCGCCAAAGAGATGATTCACTCAAAGAAAGCTATCAGCAAGCTGTACGCCTCTAAAGCCCAAATGAACTCTGTGCTGCTCAGTATGAAGAATCAGTTATGTGAGTATAGTTTTTATTTGCAGACCCAACAATGTGCTCTGTAAGTTCACAAATGGCATGGATTCATTAAATTAATTCATTAAAAAAAAAAACACTCTTCCACTGATCCACTTTTCACACAAGAACCTTTTTGATTCTTGAATTTAATTGGCTGCAGTCAAAAGTATGTTACAGAAAAAAAGGGGAACCAATGTGATGAAAAGAACGACATTTTAAGTTATGCTTTGGGTTTGTATAGCTGCCACAGGAAATAATGTGCAAGTTGTGGGAAAAGGCTGGAGTACACCACGGCGTTTAAATCTGAACACACTAGGCATCATACACTTGCCGACAAATGATTACATTTAACTCAAAATCTTCACACTGGCTATAACTCTTGGCAACTACTGTCATCTTGTCCGGACTGTTGTTTGGGCCAAAGTATTAAAATTAGAGGTCGACCGATAATGGATTTTATCGATACCGATAGCTAGGTTGGACCACACTAGCCAATAACCGATTAATCAACTGATAGTTTTTAAAATGGATACTCACTAAACAGGCAAAGGTTCAAGGTTTGTGTCGATTAGGGCTGATCGATTAATTGCATTTGCGATAATATCGCGATATGAGAAACCGCGATTTTTCAATCGCAGAGGCTGCGATTACACGGTCACGTGACACGCGAGAGTAAAGAGGTGTGTTCGACTTGAAGATCAGATCGGTGTATGACATCAAAGTACGGCGAGAGAAAGCATAAGGAGACGTCCCTGCTCTTATAGCTCTCGCAGTACTTTGATGACACACACCCATCGGTCTAGCAGCGCTGCTTCAAGTCGAGCGCGGGCCATCAGCAGAAAAAGAAAAGAAATAAAACCGTAAACAGCCAAAGGATGTAACTTAGAATGGGTGATGGATCGGTTTGTGAAAGCGAAGAGAAAAGCCATAGATGAAGTCGCACAGACCCAGGCAGGTGCTGGTCATTCAAAAGCTAAATGCAGAAAATATGACGAGGCATATCTTGCTCTCGGCTTCACTCACTGAGTCTATACCGGATGCTACAGTTGTGTGTCGTGCCGCAAAAGCTCTACTGTACACTGGATGCGACAAAGCGAAAGCATTTGAACTTTGTCAGTACGTCATAAATAGAACAAGGCAATAGTTTAATGTCGCGCCGCATCCAGTGTACACAGCGTCACTGATTATAATGGGTTCTACTGTATTTTGCCGCTCGCGTCCGGTGTAGACACAGTGTTTAATGTCGTTGGTGAGGAGGAAAGCCTGTGTGTGTCCTATGCCTTAGTGTTTCCCAACCGGGGTGCCGTGTAAAGTAAAAAAAAAAATTTGTTTAATATTTTTAAATTGCTAAAATGTTCGTAAAAGCAGCTATTATATAATATCCATTTCTGATGTCGCCAATAATTAGAGATGCACTGAAATTCCGGCTGCCGAAAATGAGTTCACCGCTCAGGTTTCACTTTCAGGTGGTGTGACGCTCTCCGTATTATCCCGCTCTATGTGTGCGCTCCACTCAGTCGCTCCACTCATATAGCATTCATGCTCATCGGAACAGCAAAGTCCACTCAAAAATCAAGCTGACAGGAAACATGGATGTAGTACAGTATTGTTTCTGTCTGCAATAGCCCTGCTGTGCTGTAACAAGGTGTGGTAAATGGGCAACTCTGGTAACACTGCCCTCTCATTCATTGATCTGCTAACCGTTATGCTCACGTGTCCTCTGATAATAATAGCTATCTAGGATTAAACATTATTTGGATAATTGGTAAAAAAAAAAAATCTCTTAATATCCCTAATGTGTGTTAGACTTACCCGAAAAACTAAAAAGCTATTTATTTCATTTGTAGGCCTATCGTGATTTTTAAAAAATTTGTGCTATCATTAGTCATTTCTTTATTTGTTCTTATTTTATTATTAACTGCATAGCCTCATTGTCATTTTTTATTCAATTCAAAGTTTTAAATCAAGCTATCTCGTGCTACTGAAACACAATTACCCCACTGTAAAATAAAAACAACACTGAGTGAAAAAAAATCGCAATTAGATTATTTTCCAAAATCGTTCAGCCCTAGTGTCGATGAGTTTGAAGTTGAAGCAAAACGGAAAAAGGAAGTGCGATCTGTACTGTAGCTCTCTATATGAAGCATACAGACTTTATTAGACAAACATTTCACTGAAAATGCACAATACAAAATCTTCCAGCCTAGGGTGAAGTCATTATAAATACGCAGTGGTGTATAAAGTACCTGAAAGCTATACTCAAGTAAAAGTACAGATATCTTACCAGAAAATTACTTTGGTAGAAGTTGAAGTCACCGTTTAGAATATTACTTGAGTAATTCATTCCAACGTAAGAAAACATTTCTGGAATCTGCATATGAAATAGCATTTAGATGTATTTACACAGTTTATGTATCTCAGAGGGGACATGGATGCATTTAAACCATAGACTGTATAAAAACATGGACATAGTGCCCGTGACGTCACCTGTAGAGTTCTGAAGAGAGTTTTTGAAGCTCAAAGTGGGCGGAGCCGGCCATCGCCATCTTGGCCGTGCGTCACTCCCAGATAATCGAAAATGGGCAAAGAGGCGTGAGCAGGTTGCTGAAACCACGCCCACCTAGCTCGACGGTGGTGACAGCAGCAGCAATCCACCTGTCACTCAAGTGGCCACGCCCTTAATTATGCAGAACTTTAAGGCTTAATATAATTTAAACGGGTGAGTTATAAAAAAATTCACCCCCTCACAGTTGTCATGAAAAAATTAGCTATATAGAGCAAAATCATTTTTTGAACCAGGCTGTAAACATGTTTTTTTTCTGCTGTAAAGTTGGGCAATTTAACATGGAGAGTCTATGGGATTGACTCCCTTTTGCAGCCAGTCTCTAGCGGCCAGTTGATGAATTACAGTTTAAGTCACTTCCGTGTTGGCTTCACCAGAGAGACCGGGAGGTTACCGCTTGATTTAAACAGCAGTTACAGATGGATAAATAATGTTTTGTTTTTAACATAAAACGTTGAATACTGATATTTGAAATAATTTAAAACATGAACAAAATAGTCTAAATGTGAAATTAAAACCGCCAGTAGGTGACAGCAAGTGACTGTTAATGAGTGAGTCATTGAGATTCAACCTATTCATTCAAATGACTGATTCATTCAGAAACAAACATTTGACTGTTTTCATGAGTGAATCACTGAATCATTTATTCAACCGATTCGCTCAAAAAGCTGATTCATTCAATAAGTAAACAACGTCCATTGCACAGAGACGCAAAACAGTGCTGTGATCTTTGGAACTATTTTCTTTGGCAAAATTGAGCAAAAACAAGCAATATTATGTCTAAAATGTAAGTCACTTATTGCTTTACTGAACTTGTGTAAAATGATTCTTAAATTTGTTCATGCTGATATTTGCAGAAAAACGGTAGGCTACTCTTTGTGTGATATAGATTAAGTTAACTATATTCAATTATATAAACATAAAAAAGCATACAAAAGCATTTTTGCCATCTACAATTTAGAATGCCTTGAATTTTGAGTTTTAATAGACTAATAAATCACGTGCGTGCACTCTCTGTGATATACTCGATCATTTCAGATCGCACATCATTACAACAACACTTATCATATTATCGCAGACGATGCTGTATCGCACACCCCAGACTCGACTTGAGTGTAAAATTAATCATCCGCAGTTGTGTGCGCAGCCGCGCACTTTTTTGCAGGTGAGCAAAGGTGTTATTAGGAGTCTAACTTGCAAACGGCAGACCACTGATTCGTCAAACCTGCTTTCTTGCAGTCTGTCTTCTTCTGACTATTTTGTAGTAAGTAACAAATATGCTTTGGGGGAAATGTATCGGATTAAAAGTAAACATTTGGGTCAGACTCACATTGTTGGAGGTGCTGCTAATGTTCGAGTTCTCTCAGCCTTGTGGGCAAACACTTCTGTTCTTTCACTACCAATGCAGCATATATTCAACAACTTAATTATTCAATAATATTAACCTTATTATATAAAGTGTTACTCATACATTTTTTTCATTGGTTTCCAATTACAGCTGTATTAAGAGTGGCAGGTGCCATGCAGAAGAGCACAGAGGTCATGAAGGCCATGAACAGCCTGGTTAAAATCCCAGAGATTCAAGCCACCATGACAGAACTCTCAAAAGAGATGATGAAGGTACATACATGAACACTTCTTCTAATATTCTGCAAAGAAACGTCTTGATGAGCACATGTAACATCTCTAACGTGGAGCACTCATACTGCACAGGCGGGAATCATAGAGGAGATGCTGGAGGATACACTGGAAGGGATGGATGATGAGGAGGAAATGGAGGAAGCAGCAGAGGCTGAGGTTGATAAGATCCTCTTTGAGATTACAGCTGGTAAGGAACCACATAACCATCACCCACACTGTAAAAACAAAAATGACCGTAAAAGGCTAAAAATGCTACGGTAAAAACTTGCCCTTACTATATACAGTGAAAACTAAAAAATCCAACAGAACATTTCATGACATTTTACAGTAAAATACTGTTACATTTACAGTTTTGGAAAAGAATATCTTGTCATCTTATAATTCACTGAAAAACCACTGTATAATTCACTGTGACAGCTTGAGAAAGCCAACTTACTGAAATACTATTTAAAATTTAAATTATTATGATTATTTTTCTTACTAAAACTGTTGACTCTAACTCGTCCTAGAGCTTTAACTCTGTAACACCAAACAATCTGACCAAGTGTGCTATATCTTTTCTAACTGATTGGACTTACGGTTTTCATAAAAGTCCCATAGACTTACATTGACGGAATGTTCAAATGAGCCAAGACTATTCAGACTCCAACTATCAAAATTGAAATTTAAACTCCCAGAATCCCTTCCCTTCTATGTAGTACTATTTCTAAGCCATTCAAACTCATTCAAGCTTCCATTCTACCAAATATTTCTAATCTATCTATCTATCTATCTATGTTTTTCTGACACACTATATTGCCTTCAAAACATTCAAACTTTAAGCTTTAAAACTACTTTAAACTATTTCAAACTGAAAACCATCAAACTTTTCAAACCTTCTAGTCTGGCCTTCCCAAGCCAAATTTAAGGTTTGTCTTGACGAACCTTTTTATCTTGTTTAAATAACTGTTTCTTCTTTGTTTACATTATGGTTTTATGTTAAATCTTGTGTTAAATCTTTTGCATTCTTTTTGTGTCGTGTGGCAGTGTAACATGACATGATGCATTTACCTCAGTTTCTGGTAAAGATACTTGTTTTGATTGATGTGGATTATTACCTGCACTGAAAAAAATGGATGGTGAAACTATTTTCACCCAGAAATGACAAGGAAATGGCAGATAACGCATTTAATTAAACAGGAAATTTTATTAAAGAAATATTGAAATAGTATTTTATTGTAAAACATACTCTCGTTTTATTTACAAAAACAAAATCTTTTTTACAGTGAGTGTTTTTGGTGGTTGTCAGTGTATTATAGAGGCACAAAACAGATTTTAGTACTTCAGTAGGTTGGTATATTAACATTATATTAATGAAATATACTTTTTTTTACTGTAAATTTAAGTTCAATTTGTAAAGCCTAATGTGGGCAACCACAGCTGCTGTTTTTTTCCCCCGTAAACCAATTTTTGTGTATAATGTGGAAATGGCCATTTTATCTCACCTCCCCAGCCTTTTCTTATGATGAAAAGTGCTACCGAACAAAACATTTTATCATTATACACTCATAGATATGAACCAAAAATTAAATTATTGCTTTGTTTAATAACAGGTGCACTTGGAAAAGCACCCAGAAAAGTCACAGATGCCCTGCCTGAACCAGTGCCGATTGAAGACATGGCAGCCTCAGAAGTGGAAGAAGAAGAAGAAGATATCGAGGAGATGCATTCCAGGCTAGCAGCGCTGAGAAGCTAAAAGACCTGTGTTTTCCCCTTGAGCTCTATAGGCATAGACAACATATCTTACTTCCTCTGTAGCTTTTCTTACCCATAAAGACACTTTGGTACATTAAATTTAGCACTAAATTCAGACTAATTCTTTTTTTCAGATCCTCAGAGAGTTCATTGCCATGAGGTGCCATGTTGAACTTCCAGTGACCAGTATGAGAGAGTGAGAGCGATAACACCAAATTTAACACACCTGCTCCCCATTCACACCTGAGACCTTGTAACACTAATGAGTCACATGACACTGGGGAGAGAAAATGGCTAATTGGGCCCAATTTGGACATTTTCATTTAGGGGTGTACTCACTTTTGTGGCCAGCGGTTTAGACATTAATGGCTGTGTGTTGAGTTATTTTGAGGGGACAGCAAATTTACACTGTTATACAAGCTGTACACTCACTACTTTACATTGTAGCAAAGTGTCATTTCTTCAGTGTTGTCACATGAAAAGATATAATAAAATATTTACAAAAATGTGAGGGGTGTACTGACTTCTGTGAGATACTCTATATCTTTGTATGTTATTAATTATGAGGTTTTTTTTTTACTATGCTTTTGCTTTTATATGACTGAAATGCTTACGAAACAGATGTTTTCCCCTAATGAAGTAAATGGCTGACAATTTATGAAATAGTTTCTTCAACCATGTTATATTTTAAGTTGGATATTTGAATATTGGTCAGCTGTCAGTTTGCTATAATTCTAATATGTCTACTCTCCATATGAAACAACTCCTCTTTGTGCATCGTGGCTTCATAATTAGTTTTGGCATGACCAATTTAGTATGGCATGACCCATTAATATCTGCTTATTTGGCATAGATTGTGCACTCTGGAGTGACAAGTGCATGGATTTTGTACAGATCCAGGCTCAGTATGTTGACTCGTTTATAATCTTCTGAATGAACCAAATTGCAGGGCTCCAGACTGCGACCAAATAGTCGCATTTTACGACCATTTTTTCTGCCTGTGCGACTGATTTTTGTGAGCAGTCCAATTCACAAGCACTGCCATTTCTGTTGCATTTGAGAAACATCAAACGGCAAGCAAAACGAAAGCGAAACTAAACCGCGCTACGTTTCAGCTGCGCAGCTCGGACCGCGACGCAAACAGACTTGTCCGAGCTCAGAACAGCTTTACGCATACGCAGTAACGCTAACTAAACCATGGTGTTGCGGTAGAAATAGTCGAATGCATTACATCATTCATGCAACCTTTTGAGAGAGAAATTCAAGCACTTTTCAATGACTTTCAAGCATTTCACAACTATTTCCAGCACTGTTTAAGCTCTAAAATGATCCAGTTTGAATGTTATTTTTAATGGGATGACCAAAATATACTTTGTGGTAAACAAACACTTATGTAAAATAAAATAAAAAATTACATCAAATCACAATTATAACCTGTAGAGGGCAGCAGAGGAGCACTTATTGGCTTATTAGTCATTAATTTCTACTTTTTCTCTATAAAATATCAAATCATCAAGAAATCTGATTTTGTCAGAATTTTACACTTTTTTTGTGTATGAAATAAGAAAAGTCACCTTCAAGTGCCTTGAAAAACAAACTTTTCTTCAATTTGCTACTAAATCACACATAATCACTGAAGTTGGTCAGTTCCATATACTAGAAGAATAATGGTACATTTAATAAGAGTGGAATATATACATTTTCTATATAAAAATGTGATTTTGCACCTGTTACTGTTGTTAATACAAGTACATTTTGCGTGCATCTTAACTCAAGCTTAGTGCTTTACTGTCAAATCTGTATAAACAATAAACAAAAGAAAAATAAACAAGAAATGAACATGTAATATTATTAGTAACTGCACTTATTAATGCAAAACAATAGTAATTTTATGATTAAATGATCTATATTTTCATACTCCCGCACACCACCCCCAGCGTTACCAGATCTGCTCCTGGCGCCACCATCTGTAGAACTTAGTGGCGCTGGTGCCACTCCTCTCAAATGTTAGTCTGGAGCCCTGCGTTGATTATTTTGTTTCATTTCAGACCTTTGCTGTTGTAGAAAAACATTCACATCTGCACAAAACTGTGTTTTGTATATTAGAAAAATATGTTGATAACACCAATAAAATTTTACAGGCAAAAAGTACATTTCACAACCCCAGATACAGATCCCCTGTAAAGACCTTGTCTCAGACGACCACCGGGACAAGACCACAGGAACCAGATGAGTCCTCTGCACAATGTGACTTTGCTGCAGCCTGGAATTGAACTGCTGGTTTTGTCTGGTCAGAAGAGAACTGGCCCCCCGGCTGAGCCTGGTTTCTCCCAAGGTTTTTTCTCCATTCTGTCACTGATGGAGTTTTGGTTCCTTACCGCTGTCGCCTCTGGCTTGCTTAGTTGGGGACACTTCATTTCCAGCGTTATCGTTATCTATGATTGCAAAGATATTATTTAAACTGAGCTGGATGTTGACATCACTGAATTCAATGATGAACTGTCTTTAACTGAAAAATGAGTGTTTATTATTGTCACTTTGCATTATTGACACACTATTTTCCTAATTAATGCTGTTCAGTTGCTTTGACACAATCTGTATTGTTAAAAGCGCTATATAAATAAAGGTGACTTGACTTGATGAAACCGATGTTCTAATATAATCTGTTAAAATCTCGTACAAGTCATAATTTACTCTATAGCATAGGGGTTTTACAGTAATATATCTCGTTGACTGTATTATTATCTGCTGCTTAAGCACGGTCTTTTGGGATTCTCAGAGGGTTATTTTACTTACCTCAGTCTCTCTCTCCTTTTGACTCGCTCTCTGTCCAGCTTTGTGAAGGAAACCTGATCTTCTGAGTGTCTTTTGACTCTGAATCTAGGTTACGTGCTCTGTTTATTTCCCAAAGACAGCGTGTCTGAGTTTAAATAAGTGCGTTTAGAGTATTACAACCTCAGATTGGGTAGGTACGAGTATGATTCAGCCGGAATGCTTTTGCAGCTTGTTGTCATAAGACTATTTAAAAAAAAATTCTGTACAGTTTTGGTGTCGGGCAGAAATCTTACGAGTCCTACACAGGCAGCATGTTTGGGCATCATGTGACATGAGATGTCTACCTTACCAGCATTTGAGGCTCGCTAGGTTTTCAAACCCATACAATTATTTATGGGTCGTATATTATTTTTGTCCGTTATGTTTGTTCTTTTTGTCCATTATCTGTAACCCACATGTTCAGAGCAGAGCGCCTGCGCGGACGCGTCTGTCAAACGATAAATGCCGACACCAGACTCGAAGGAAACTCCTCCCTGTCGACAACACGCCGCTCTCATAGCGCAATGGTCTCCTGGATTATTTCTAGGCTTGTGGTGTAAGTCTTTATTCTGCTCTTGTAAAGCATTTTTATTGGGATGCATGAAAATTCAATGCGTAATCTTTATATGAATATGTTGTTTTTCAGCTTTTTTATTAATGCGAAAACGCAAGGGTTTCTAGGGCACCTCTTAATTCTAGACAGAATGAAATCACATATGGTTATGCATCAGGTCCGATTCGTTCTGGTTAGTCTTCAGATTATTTTGTGTACATGTTGAAAGGCTATTACAAAGGTTACCTTAGGTTACTGTACACTTGCAAGCTAATGGATATTGATGGTTCTCCAGAATAAGAATCTGACACCAGTGACACGGTGAATTATGCAGGATATGAAACAATTTTAGCTCAGCTTTTGAAGCAGTTCATATTATGTAACAGTTTTACATCATTTATTGGAAATGCACAATAGGGTGTTAATATTGAGTCATTGCTTGGAGTCGTGTAGGTACACTCTAAAAATGCTGGGTTAAATACAACCCAGTGTTGGGTAAAATAGGGACAAACCCAGCAGTCAGGTTGTTTTGACCCAGCGGTTGGATTAAATGTTTAACCCAACCTTCTGGCTAGTAACCCAACCGCCGGGTCAAAACAGCCCAACTGCTTGTCCATATTATACCCAGCACTAGGTTGTATTTAACCCAGCATTGTTTCGAGTGTACAGTAGAGCAAGTCTTTGATGTGTCATAAAGAAAGACAATGGGATGATCAACCCGCTGATGGTCACTGATGTGTTTTCCAGTATTTGGTTTATTGTCGCGAATTATGTTTAAATGGCGTATTCTTTTCCGTGCGCGTTCTGATGTATTCCACGTAAATGTCTTAGTTTTGTTTAATGCTTCAGTCAGTCCTCTATGCTAAGCGCGCAAAATCTCTAAATAGCCGTCCGATTCATCTTAGATCACAATATCCGATGACATTGCACATATGCCAACACTTGTGCTGTAAACTAGCTGTGTGAAGAGTCTAAAATTAGACAACAAACCGGTATTTTTGCTTGGCGTGCCCTAGATAGTGTGCAGTGGGCTCTACTTGGTCGGAAATGTTTAGTTTTGAGGGTCCCTGACGGTGACTGGGTGACTCTGGACTCGGTTTGTGGGTCGGTCATTTGATCGGGTCAGAAGCGCAGCTGTTACAGGGCTGGGACTGAGAAAGAGAGGACACTGAAATAGTGCTAAACTGAAATACTTAAACACAGGTGCAGGGCACTTCTTTTGGTTTTTTGGTTACTTTCCAATCACCCATTTAATCTATAGTGTCAGCAGTGTTCCGTCACATTTGCTTCTGATCTTTCTTTGCGCCCTCGGTCTATTTTTATCAAGCATGCAGAATGCAAACCTGTGCAGATATGTCGCCTGTTTACGTGATACAGTGGCTTTACAATAGGCAAGAACTGGAAGAATAATATTCTGGGCCTACTAAAGGGCAGTTATCTCAAATTTCTATAATGGAAAGGGAGTGGAGCGGTTTCCTTTCAGGGAAGTGGTGGGCCTAGATGGAAATAATTAGTGGGCATTTTTATGTAATTTTGTAATACTGAAATCATATAATACTTGACATTAATTTCTGTGACAAATAAACCCTACACTCTAAAAAATGCTGGGTTAAATACAACCCAGTGCTGGGTAAAATAGGGACAAACCCAGCAATTGGGTTGTTTTGACCCAGCGGTTGGGTTACTACCCAGAAGGTTGGGTTAAACATTTAATCCAACCGCTGGGTCAAAACAGCCCAATTGCTGGGTTTGTCCCTATTTTACCCAGCAGTGGCTTGTATTTAACCCAGCATTTTTTTAGAGTGTACATAACCTTAACTGTTTTCTGAAGAGATTTGAGTACATGCACAGATGAGGTAGTACAAAGCATTTTGCTGAATTTTGTGGTAGGGGAGACTGGGATTACTTGTTTTTATTCCAGTGAATATTTTCTCAAAATACGTGTCTTATTGAATGTCAATAAACCACTGTTATTGGCCAGGGGGGAAAAAATAGATCAGTTAAATCACATGTGTTAATTTAAATCACATTCTATAGCAGGACAAGTGGGGTATACACTATTTGGGGTAAGTTGTCGCATGGAACTATTTATTGACACAAAACTTTGCATTTTATATTTCAAGTGAAACGTGAAAAAAATACTTAAATGTCTTCATGAGCTATTTTTAGAGTATTTAGAGTACTTCTATTTATTGACTTATTACATAACTATGAAACATAATAATTCACGAAACAACAAAAAAGGCAACATCGTATTGTTTTGCCAACAGAAATTATAATTAATGAAATAAAATGAGATACTTTAAAATACAACAAATAAAACCCATGTCAAATACACTTGTACACTTGTCCTATTCTGTTTGTTTTCCACTTATTTATCTTAAGCATGATTGTTGCATTTCTTACAGGCTCATATTTGGTACCCTTTACCCGGCATACTCCTCATATAAAGCTGTTAAATCGAAAGATGTGAGAGAATATGTAAGTACAGCTCTGATATATTTTCATCAGTTGAGCTTAATGACTTCATGTTTATTTGCCTGCTGGTTCCATAAACTTACTATTCTGCTCATTTTAAACAGGTGAAATGGATGATGTACTGGATAATATTTGCACTTTTTACTACAGTTGAAGTGATTACTGATATATTTTTGTGCTGGTGAGTACAGTGTGCCATTGCTTTTGTCATATCCTTTTGTTAGGAATTACTCATATTTTTATTTCTGCTGATGCATATGACGATTTGACATTGGCGGTAACCAGCTTGACACATGAGTGTATGATTGTCTTTTATTGTCTTTTGAAGGCTCCCATTCTACTATGAACTCAAAATTGCCTTTGTGGTGTGGTTACTTTCCCCATACACAAAGGGATCCAGTGTTTTATATAGAAAATTTGTCCACCCTACACTGTCCTCTAAGGAAAAGGTACAGTATTTGATGTGATCTGTTCACTGTTCATTTTTATGTTTCCGTTCTGTTGAACAATTTTTTTTACCCTGTCTAGGTTAAAAAAAATTCTAATGAAATCAAATTATATATTTAAATGAAATTATATATAAAATGATATACAGAACTTTCTCTAATACACAGACTAATAAATATTCTAATATTCTAAATGTTAAACAAACTAGCAAGCATCATCCTTATCAGCTGTCGAGAATCTCAACTTTCCAGTGTTTTTAATGCTAAGAAACTGAATTGTTGGTATTGAGGAGGAAGTACATTTGACTTCTTTTCCTGTAAGCTTTTTGAGTTGATTTCCCTGGTTGACAGAGGATGAGCGGTGGTGGAGGAAATGGTACTGTTATTTTCCACAGTCTTTGCTCTGCTCTTTATTCTTGGGGCAGGAAATTCGTCAGAAGGACAAACTAAGGGCAAATGGAATTGACAAATACCACTGATAACAAAGAGAAAATGAAAACTATTCAAATTTTCTTTTACTCATAGAAAGTGAAAAGTGGTGCTGATCACAAAGTATACAATGGAATGAAACAGTACCATTCTTCATACAACTGATGTGAAATGTTCTTTATGACTCTTTCTTAGGACATCGATGAATACCTTTGCCAAGCAAAAGATAAAAGCTACGACACCCTGGTGCATTTTGGAAGGAAAGGCCTGAATGTGGCAGCAACAGCTGCTGTAATGGCTGCCACAAAGGTAGTAATCTAATACCCTGCGTCCCAATGTTCATACTATCCATGTGTCCCAAAGCATAGTATGTTGAAAAGAGTATGTCAAAAGTAGATGGTCTACTATTTCAGGTAGATTTTTGAAGTGTGGCTCCATGCACACTCTAATGGCTAATATTACGCACAATCCATTGCGCTTAAAGACCTACTTCTGGCAGATAAACGTGCTACTTCTTTTCTCTCCAATACGATAGGAAGTTAAAGGGGTCATATGATGTTGCTAAAAAGAACATTATGTTGTGTATTTGGTGTAATGCAATGTTTATGCGGTTTCAGGTTAAAAAAACACATTATTTTCCACATACTGTACATTATTGTTGCTCCTCTATGCCCTGCCTTTCTGAAACGCGTCAATTTTTACAAAGCTCATCGGTCTGAAAAGCGAGGTGTGCTCTGATTGGCCAGCTATCCAGTTCGTTGTGATTGGCCGAATACCTCAAGCGTGTGACGAAAATATTACGCCCCTACCATACTGTTGATGCAGTGTCCGGCCGGAGCGACGAGACAAAAACATTATAACCCAATATAAATGAGGCATTTGTTGCATCCAGTGGGGACATAATTACGGATTAGAATGACTTATACTGTCTTTTTACGTGCTGCGTTGCATCGCGCCGCATAAACATAAAACCATGTCTGCATTTATGATCGGAGAAATGACAAACAACAAGCGCTACTCTACACTGCTTAAAACTCGCGTTTGACTCGTCAGTGGCAAATTCTTTAAATATAAAAAATGTACTTACAGGCTGTGAGTCAGAAGCGCCAGACTGTCTTTGCAAAGTTGGAACTGCCGCACTTTATAGAACAGCCTTTGAGCTCAGACCCATTGTAGGCTACTCTGCAGGTTCAGGAAACAGTCCTCCATAAAATGCGTCACACACTGCGGGCTAGAGTGAGGAACAGCCGGCAGACATGAGAACGGCTCGGCCGGAGGGCTTGCGGCAACCACATGTGATGACCCCGGGCTGGACTCCGCTTCGTCCACGGTGAAAGCCAATCCGGCGATCGACAACGCGAAGTTGTTGTATTTCCTCAGCGACCAGCACGGATCAACTCTAGGCATGACGAAGCGATATCGTCCTCTTTTGGAAGACCAAACAAAGTATTTTCGCTTTCACAACAAAACACACAGCGCCTTCACGACATGGTGGCGGCAACAACAAAACTACAGCGAGAATAAAAGTTACGCCTTCTTTCTTTGCGTGAACATTTGGGCGGCGTTATGCAAATCTTCCCACATAGTGATGTAGACATGTGGGGGCGTGTTAGAACGAGCCGTTTTAGGTAGGCGTGGCTGACTCTTAACTTTTATAAAGAATATCTCTTTGGATTTGAGACTTTAGTCTTTGCAACTTTACAGATCTTCTCTATGCACCAAGAGCTTGTAACACTCCAAAGAGAAAGGACCAATTGAAATCGCATCATATGACCCCTTTAAAGCTCTTGAAGATTTTTTTTTTCACTCTGTTACCAAAATTACCAAAATCTGCAAATAGATTTCAGTGATTTTATTTTTATCTAGCAATAAACAATAAATAAACATATGTGCATGCATAAATAAATTACAAACAAGCAAATAAAATTTATAACAAAAAAACTATTTTAAACTAAAAATAATTTAAAACAAAGTTATGAGTTTAATCGTTTAGGCTAGATATGTTAGATAATAGTGTATCCAATAGTTCAAACTCCAAAGAACATGGGATTTATAGCTTAAAAATATAATTTTGATATATCACTTTTGGGTGTAATTTAACGTATCCCATATTGACTGGTTTTAGTTTATTTTAGATAATATGTGTTTCTTTTGAAGTTAATATTTACTATATTTATGCCTTATTATTATTTAAGCAGACTGCATAAACAAAACATACTTCCACATCTTCAGGCTGATTTTGTATAAACAAAGCAGATTGTTGATGATAGTCTAAAACACAGCATAAATCAAGACAGTATTTAGACCATCTTAAAGAGTTCCATCTGACTCCATGTTCTCGATCCAGGGCCAGGGTGTTCTCTCCGAGCGACTCCGCAGTTTCAGCATGCAGGACCTGTCATCTTTCCAGGAAGAGGGCCAGGCAAAGAATTCAAGTTCTGTAACTACTCAACCTGCAGCCGCACAGCACAGAACATGCACTATGATGCGCAGCAAATCAGAGGCTGGTTACAGCAAGGGTAAGCAAAGCCAAGCCAAATGATCAGTGCTGTATTTCTCTTAACCCTTTGAACAAGATCCTACTATCAGCCAATCGGATTTCTGCTAATCGTGTTTGGTTTAGCTGCTTCTCTCAATCATCCCTTACATGTAATTAATCCTTAACTTGAGTGTTGTAGCCCTGCCAATGTCCTGGGTAAATGTTTGATTAGGAAATTGTTTATTATTGTCTAGTCTTTACCTATTTTTATTGTGCATTACAGTCAAAGGATCATAGAGAAGCATTTATTTCTCTTAAAGGATAGTTCACTCAAAAAAAGAAAATTCTGTCAAAGTCATGTTGTTCAACCAATATGAGTTTGTTTCTTCCGTGGAACACAAAAAAGATATTTGGCAGAATGTTCCTGCTGCTCTTTTCCATACAATTAAGTGCATGACAACGGGCTGTCAGTGCTTCAGAAATTATGAATTCACTTTGCATTCACTTGAATTGAATGCGAAAGAGGACCAGGAAGTTCCCCTGCACCAATCATTTTTAACAGCATTGTCTTTCACAGTGTCAAAACTATGGTAACTTATCAGTTTTTGTCATTCTGCTTTACATAAGAATCGAATCTTCCATAAAGCCATTTATAATGAATGTAAAAATGCTTTGACTCAGTTTTAAAATATATTCAGAGTATAAGTTGGAGTCACAGTCTGTGTTTTAATGTGCTGTTGTCATGGTACAGGCCATGATTTTGACATGACCGAATATGAGATGTTGAACTTGGAGCAATATGCCCCCATTGAGCCTCCTGGTCCGCTGACACCCACACCCACCCCGACCCCATCCCAGCCCACTCTGCCTCAGCCTGAGCCCATGACTCCACTGCTTTCCCCTCCTGAGTCCTTCCAGGATAAATCCGCATCCCAACCCGTAGCCTCAGAGGAGCATGAGGAGAAGGAGGAATTTGCCTCATCTGCTTCAGTCCAATTCAGATTTAAGAGGCGTGCCCCTGAGGTACCCCTGTTTTCTGATGCTTAGCTGTTGACTTGCCTGGCAGCAATGAGATAACTGTTAGCTTGTTGTGACTAACTTGCTAAATCACTAACCAATGTTTGCTGTTTACCGGCTATAGTCAGCTGAGTGAGTATCCGATGAGTCTGACACTCTCACCTCAGGTCACGACTAGCATTCGGTTACGATGAGTCATAGGAGAGACGTGGCAGTCTAAAATGGCAGGGAAAGATGATTCAAGACGCTTTGATGGATGAGAGACATTGTTACACAACATAAATTATAAGGCTTATTCTACCAAAATGTCAGATTTGAAAATGCTAGCTGCTTAACTGACAAATCTTTGTTATCGAATAACTTTTTGTTATTGTCTCTTGTTATTGATCTTTTCTGCTGGTAAAAGGTTCTTTATAATGGAAAAACGTTATTTAGACTGTTAAAATGTCATTCTAAGAAAAAAAGAAATAAGAACTGGAAATAGGAACCCAAAATGTTATAGCATCACTGCGAAAACCCCCTTTTGAATTTTTAAGAGTGTTAGAGTAATGTTTGATTTATAAACCTTTATTTTTATTATTTCTTACTGTTTATTTCATCAGAATTATTGCACTTTCACATAAGCACAAACCAAAAGAATGTCAACTCGCATGGTTTGCTCACAGATTTAGTCGCAGCAAACAGTGCAAATGCCGGCGTGAAAACAGACGCTATTACACTATTATTTGAGCAGAATATCTAGAGCATGTGCACATGGTTGCCAGGTTGGAAAGTTTAAGTAAACCACCGAGCAGAAGATTTATCGATTTAAAAGAAAACCTTGTTTCAGGATAAATAGGCTAATCAACAAGCAAATATCGCATATGATTATGCTTAGTAAATATAGAGAAGCATGATTAAAATCATGGTGCAGCCCAGTCTTAACTGAACCAACACTGATCTGACTTGATCTATTTAATGACACTGTTGTCTTTTAGAGCTGCTGTACAGCAGAATCTGAATTGTCTCCAGTTTCATCATTGATTCTGCTATTTTCCTGTTAATCACTGTGAAGCTGCTTTGGCACAAGCTGTACTGTATAAAGCGCTATAGAAATAAAAGTTGACTTGACCTCTGAGCACCCCCTTACAGTGGACCATATTTTGTTGTGGTGATGGTACTGTGACTTCTCCAGAAGCTAACAGGTCAGATGTCAGCTGACCAGGAATCAAATGGGATGGGATTTCATTTGTAGATGTTGGTCAGAGTAGCCCTGCCCTATAAAGAACTGAGTTTGCTGCTTACAAGAATTGTCTGATGTGAACCATGCCTTGGACAAAAAGAATTATCAGTGCACCTAAGCTTAATAATTATTGACTTACACAATGCTGGAAGAGCTACACAGGCATCTCTCAAAGCTTTGATGTTCATCAGTTCACTGTAATTGTCTATAAATGGAAAAAAAGTTCAGCACTGTTGCGACTCTAAGAATGAGTGACCTCTAACATTGACTGCAAGAATGCCATAATGTCATCCTTTGATTCATTTCAATATTCCTGTAAAGATCATGCTGCTGCCTTTTATAGATGTGTGGAAGGACAAGAGTAGCATCTAAACACACGCTACAATAAAAACATTTAGAAAGAATTATGATGTAAAACTTCTCCTGTTCTCCTGTTACTTACAGGACTCACAAAGTTGTAACTTTTTTCTTGTAATTGTGATTTTATATCTGAAAATGTAGACTATTTCTTGTATTTGTGAATTCACTTTCTCGTTATTGCAAATTTATTTCTCAAAGTGGTGAGAAATTGTTTTTTTCACATAATTTCTTACAATGACATATGACTTTTACAATGTAATTGTGAATATATTTTGTATAGTCTCCTGTATGCCCCACCTTTCTGAAACGCGTAGATTTTTACAAAGCTCATCGTTCTGAAAACTGAGGTGTGCTCTGATTGGTCAGCTACCCAGTGTGTTGGGATTGGCCGAATACCTCAAGTGTGTGACGGAAATGTTACGCCCCTTACCATATTTTGGTGCCGTGTCCCGGAGCGACGAGACAAAACCAATAAAACCCATTACAAACGAGGCATTTGTAGCATCCAGTGGGGATATAATTACGGATTATAATGACTTATACTGTCTTTGCGTTGCGTATCGAGCCACGTAAACATAAAACCATGTCTGCATTTGTGATCGGAGAAACGACAAACAACAAGCGCTACTCTATACTGCTCAAAACTCGCGTTTGAATCATCAGTGGTAAATCCTTTAAATATGAAAACGTACTTACAGGATGTGAGCCTGCATTATTTGTCAGAACACCGGCGTTGTAGGCTACTCTCCCAGGAAATAGTCCTTGTCCTCCGTAAAATGCGTTGCAGACATCTGAATATTTGGTTTGAACTGTTCTAGAACAGTGTTGTAAATACAACTTAACCACTGATTTCTAGTCGTGTCTCACAACATGGCGGCGGTGGCAGCAACAATACTACAGCGAGAATCAAAGTTACGCCTTCTTTCTTTGCGTGAACATTTGGGCGGTGTTATGCAAATCTTCCCACACAGTGACGTAGACATGTGGGGGCATGGTTAAACGAAGTGTTTTAGGAGGGGGTGGACCAGTCTTAACTTTTATAAAGAATATCTCTTTGTGTTTGAAACTTTAGTCTTTGCAACTTTAGGGATCTTATCTATTCACGAATAGCTTGTAACACTCCGAAGAGAAAGGAAAACTTGAAATCGCATCATATGACCACTTTAACAATTTTACTCTAATGCTGTAACTGAGTCTGCGGAGTGAGGATCCAGTTGCAGCTTTATTAACACCAGATCAATGGTGAACAGAGTCAAGCAGCCGTAAGGGAGAGACAGGAGCATAAACAATAACAGGCAATGGTCGTGGCAGACAGAAGAGAATCCAGAAATGATAAACAAATGCTCCTGATGGAGAACAGGTGTGTGTAATTACTGTAGTTCCAGGTACGGAGCTTGTGGGAAATGTAGTCCATGGTGAGAATTGACCGGTTTCATGACAGAGCCCCCCCTCCTAAAAGCAGCTTCCAGACGCTCCTACCAGAAAGTTCTACTAATAGTCCACGGTGGAGTTGACGGATGGAGGAACTATGAAGGGGGTGGAACTGGAGGTACCAGGGGTCCGACTGACGGAGAAGGAGCCAGGGAAAGAGGAGCCCAAGGCAGAGACGAAGAGCCGTAGAGCCAAGGTGACACTGAGGGAATGGAGGACCATGGCGGAGCTGAAGGGAGAGAGGAGCCCAACAAAGTCGGAGGAATGGAGGGATGAGGCGAAGCCGGAGGAGTGTAATCCTGAGGCGAGGGTGGGACAACTGACCAAAGTGGAGCCGGGGGACGAGGAAGCCTGGCAGAACTAGTGGACTGACAGAGCATGGTGGAGATGAGGTAGCTAGGGGCCGAGGCATCACCAATGGGTCGACGGACCAAAGTGGAGTCCAGGTCTTGAAGGCCGAAGACGGAGATCTGGGTTCCTCCACTTCTGGTGTAGCTGGAGGTTGGATGTCCTGAAGGGGATCCTGACCGCTAACCACCCTCGAAGGATGACCTAAAGGAACAGACAGACAACAGCGGAGACAGGACAAAAAACATGACCTGCAGATGAGGAGGGAGAGGGAGGTTTGGTGGGACAAAAGGGAACACAGTTTCACAATTAGTCTCTTTATCCATAAATGAACAGGCGTGAAGTTCATAATCGGCCTCCTTGGCCATTGTAGAGCAGCAAACAAACAGAGTCCAAACAACAGGCAAGAGATCGGGGCAGACAGCAGAGAATCCAGAAACGATAAACAATCCAGGTAATACACAAAGAAACAATCCTCAATAAAGAAAAGCTTGGTATGTCGCACAGGCAAACAATGCTTCGCAGTGAGTGCAAGTGAGTGAGTAACCTTTATAGTGCTCCTGATGGAGAACAGGTGTGTGTAATTGTGTGTGTAGTATGGGGCTTGTGTGGGAAATGTAGTCCATGGTGAGAATTGACCAGTTTCGTAACAGATGCCATGTCTACACTGGGCCGGACTGTTGTCGCATCACAATAGCTTGAGGTTGTCTACACTAAATGTGTCAAAGCGAAAGTTCCAAATCAGTTGTAGTGTAAGTGTGTAGAGTACTGTTTTTATCTCATCCAATGTGGAGAGTTTCAATGATTATAATGGATTTACATTGATTTTGTCGCATCGCTTGTGTCCGGTGTAGACACTATTTGAGAAATAGGCTTCCATAGATTGATAATACTTAATGGTTTTTTTTTGTTGTTTTGCATCTTTTTTTTTGACATAATTTAATTATTTTATGAACCAAAGCTAGTGGGCCAGTTTAACCCGTGACCATACCACCTTACCTAACCGACTAAAAACAGGCCTTTGTACACAATGCATATTCAGTCATGCATTCTCAAATCATGTTTGTCTGTCCTTAGACTGACACATCACAGAAATATATGTGCCCTTGCTCATATTGGCCTGATCTTGTGATCATGTTTATTTGTGGACAGTAAACATGGTGTGCATTGCTCTCTGATTTGACCTGCTGATTCACTGATTGACCCGTTTGTTTGATATATTCTCACATGTCTCTTGTTTCTCTCTTAGCCTCCTCCTAGAACCCTAAGACCTGTCACCCGATCCAGATCAAAGAACGCCCTCACTTTGGACACTGAAGCCATGTGACTGTGCATATACTCCGAGAGCGCTTTAGCTGTCTTACCTGCAACATGAGAAGACGCAACAAGGGAAGGCAGAGAAAAAAAAGGAATGCAGCCCAAATGTTCAAATATTCAAAAGCAGCCTTGCTCTATTATGAGGTAACCAAAGCGATGTGCAACCTTTCGCTTCTGATCTTTGACACTCAAGCGGGAGGGGATTCATTTAGGTAACATGTTCACATGCATACTGCTGCTCTGCGACTCTTTGGGGGTTATTAAACTTGTTTTGTATATATTTATGGTATGTTTGAGTGTCGACTGTTTGATTTCTTGGTATGATTTTGGGAGAAACAAACGCATGCATGTCCCTCTGGTCACCCAACCATAATCACTGCACACAGTCATAATACTTACTGTTTATGAACATTTTACTTTTAGGGGGACTGCACTCATTTCGGGTCGCCCAAAGCCCCCTCAACGACTACTGAGTAGCAAGGTGTTTCAGAATCAGCCTTTCTTAAAACAGTAGTTCTTAGTGAAAAAAATACTGCACTGATGTGGTAGGTGTGTTTGACTGCAAACATAACATTTATTTCATGATTTATGTATCAACAAATGCAAGGGTTCATCTGTCGAGATGGACTTTTTAATACATGCTTGTAGTTGACCCAAATATAGGTATTGATCACAATACCCAATGTGATTTGTGATTTAAAATAGATGGACAAAGTGCAATGTATTTTACGATTCTTCTAAACTTTCAATAGTTCAGCCATAAACTTAAAATATTGCGCTGTAACTTCATATAAAGTTAATCAATAACCATCTTGTTAAAAATACACTAAAAATCTTTCTAGACAGAAAGAGGCAATTAAGTTGATATTTGTTTATGGTGATTCTTACTTTACCTCATTAATTATTAGGTATGTGCAGTATTTTTTTATAATTTCAAAACTCAGCACTGATTGATCAACATGGAATTTCATGTATTTTGATGTAATTTAAGCTGAATATTTTCTGTTATTTCTTAGTTGGCTTCTTAAACCTCTTCAGTTGCTTGATGTCGCATGTATTATTCCCATTGACAATTTGAATGTGTCTCACATTTTTGGCCTCCACTTTCTGAACGCGTTCAGTATTAAAGTACCTTATCAGAGTTGAGCAGGCATTAGTGGTGATTTGGCACAACACAAAGCGGGTCCTTCAGTCAGTGTAGTCGTTTTACTTTTGTAGCATTCACACATTTAGTCATATGAGGACAAACAAATGTCTGAAAACACTGTGCAATTACACTAGCATGTATCACTGAGAAACTCAACAACAGTTTGCTGTTGCATCATTCCTGATCACAGTCAAGTAACTTGTAAATCTCTATGTCATGGAGAGGACAGCAGTGCATCAACTATCAATCACATAGTAAACACAGCTGGATCTTAGAACATTGTATACTTAGAAAGCTGTTCACAATGTGTTTTATACTGTGAGAATGATGACTATCCTAGTCTCATAAACACGCTTTGACTTGTTGTATTTGCGATCTTGTAGCTGTTCAAATGTAGGGTGACCATATGTGCCATTTTCCCAGGACGCGTCCTGGCCAGGATTTCTATATTGCCTAAAATAACTAGGCTTTGGCTTTGTTTGCCTGTGCAGACCGATCGGTGTATGACATCAAAACACCATACAGACGGTTCCTTATGCTTTCAAAATGCTCTCGAGGTATTTTGATGTCATACACCGATCGGTCTGCACACGCAAACAAAGCCAAAACCTAGATATTTTAGGCAATATAGAAATCCTGGCCAGGACGCGTCCTGGGAAAATGGCACGCATGGTCACCCTATTCAAATAATTATATCAAACTTCACTGACAAAATAGCAGGCTCAGGAACAATTTTTGTCATTTCATCACAATTTTATTTGAACGTGAAAATATCTACAATGTGAACTAAAATCTAATTGGAATAGTGATTATCTGGTTGGCGTTCTTTTTGTTGGGTTTGTGTTTCCAGTTTTTACAGCGAGAGAGCAGCATTTTCTCTATGTGAGATTGGCGTGATTTTAAAGTGCTCTGTATGGAACCATCTTTGGCCTTTTACAGCATATAAAAACAGCTGACTGTTGCTTCTTTGTATATTCAGGTCATTCAAGGCACAACCTTTGAAATACCATGTGAAGAGCAGTTTATTTGTGGATTTAGGTAATCTGTCATTCGGTGGGAAAATAGCTATTTATGAACTTAACCCATTTTAAAGGGGTGGTTGATTGCGATTTCACTTTTTTAACATTAGTTAGTGTGTAATGTTGCTGTTTGAGCATAAACAATATCTGCAAAGTTATGAAGCTGAAAGGGCAATGCAAACGGAGATATCGTCTTTTAAAATTCTGGCGGTTTAATG
The DNA here is from genome assembly GCF_001515645.1 of Sinocyclocheilus grahami. Taxonomy (NCBI): domain Eukaryota; kingdom Metazoa; phylum Chordata; class Actinopteri; order Cypriniformes; family Cyprinidae; genus Sinocyclocheilus; species Sinocyclocheilus grahami. Next base: position 753,005 of record NW_015505966.1, read on the forward strand.
CCTACAAAAACGGCTGGTAAGGACTACAACAAGTTACTTCCCGGGTTTGTGACATCAGAAACCCAGATAAACCCCGCCCTCGGGAAAAGGCAGCAAAGGGGGCGAGGCCATGCTGCGCTGCTTTAGAGAAGAGGAAGAGAAAACTAGAGGTGCACGTAAAAATCTATTCATATATGAATCGTGATTCTGTCTTCTAACGATTCTAATGGATTCACAAGTTTCAAAATCAATGTTCTAAAGCAGTGGTTCTTAATACTGTTCCTCGCGTCCCCTGCTCTGCACACGCTCTCTCTCTCTCTCATTCAGCTCAGCTCCAACAATGAACTGTTCCAATTATACTTATTAAACATGGACGCGCGTGCAGTTGCCGTAATGTATTAAAGCTTTAATCAGGATAAAACCATATATTAAAAGCTAACATAAGCAGTAGCATTTACAAATAACAGCATATCTAAAAGTATGAGACAACAACAAACAAAAAACATAGGCCTACCATTAAAAGCCGTGCTTGCACAGGTTCTGCACGATCCTCTTCAATAATATCCTCTGCTTCTCAATCGGGCTCAAACTGATAAGCGATATTATCGACGCCGTTGTTTACAATACAACCGGAGCACATGGCGCTGAGGTGAGGGGCGGGACGATTAGATGCACTCTAGAGGCGGTTTAGCCAATCACAACACACTGGGCTAGCTAACCAATCAGAGCCCATTGACTATTTCTGAGGGCGGGGCTTCATAAAAGCAGGAAATGATCCGCTCGTTTCTCAGAGAAGGGACGGAGCGGTGTGGAATAAAGGTAAATTATGTGAAAAATTATGCGTTTTTTTTTTAAACGAAGCATCAACACATGTTAGACTGCACCCCATAAACACAATCAAGCCTAGAAAAAAAACCAGTGAACCACCCCTTTAAAATATCAATCTCGGTGGACAACTTTCTGGATTGTCAATTTTCGAATATGAACGTTCAACATTGCATATGCATGCTTAATCATGTCAGACGAAGATGTATTTAAATACAGGGACTTAAGTAGAGGCTGTGCCTTTAAACACTAGAAAAGTCCTGGCTGTCTGTTAAACCCATTTGAAACTGAACTGTCATGTATTTTTGAGTTGTTTGTGCCAGGTTGTTAAGATTACGAGAGTCAAAGCGTCTTTTCGTTATTCTCTTATAACATAATGGCTTGCAGCAGCTACATAAAAAAGTATTTCCATATTTCACAGCTGTCATGTCTGGCAGGCCAGAATATTCTGTTTCTCATTGCTTGAAGTTGAATAAATCTTGAGTGAAAAGACAGAAGTTGATGTAAAAGAGTGAAATGATCAGTTTAAAAAAAATGTATTGGCATTTAGCAATTAAAAGGTGAATGTGAAATGTGTCTTGTGATCTGTTCAAACTGAAAAATATATAAAAGATTCACTTTTATTTCCTTCCATGATCTGGTCTAAATAATAGTTGCAAGTAATTCATTGTAAAATTTTAATTATTTATGATTTTATTGTACTAAAATGAACTAGTTTTTGCTAATGAAACAGAACCACTTAATCACAAATAATAAATTTTTATATAATCAGTTAATTCACTGTTATGAATTTTCAGTGTTTCATCAATACATTTATTTGAATTAATTTCTGAAATCAATCTAAACACCACACTTGTGAACAACTGCATTAAAATGCAGACAATATTTCTAAATTCATAATATAACTAAATATTCCTGCCACGTTTATGCAAAACGTGTGTCTCCAACAATAGGTGGACTTTGAAACAATCATTTATAAAACTGTAACAATTGAAAGAATTTATTCAGGAGCATTTACACATGAATCCTCAACATGTTTTTCAATAGTGAATTCATACACACTTCATGTCTCATGTCTTTATTTGCTTGAACAGCATAAAGTTAGGAGGGTTTTACACCTTCAGGTTCACTCTATCCTGGTATTTCTGGTACGGGTCGTTGAGGTACCAGTTTCTTCTTTTCCAATAGGATGTTGTCATTTTGTCCAATAATTTACATTGAGTTTTATTACAGAATACATGTTCTCGGAGGCGCTTCTTGCGGGCTGCTGACTTCTTCCACAGCTTTTTCTTATATCCAGCCTAAAAACAAGACCGAGTTTCAGTTCAGGTGTGTCAGCCGGATTTAAGTACCAGACAGGACTTTGAACAAATGATTTTATGACAGCTCTGAATAACATGCGAGCAGGAAATTACCTTTCTCCTCACCCACAGGCCACAGTGTAGCCTGAGAAACCTTTGAACAACCGACTTCACAGACTTCCTCTTGCCTTTCCTCAGACTGTAATATGTTAAGTTCCTGACCGGCTGGAGCATCAACGAAGGGATGAGGGGAGTTACTCTGCAGAACAGAAAAGGTAATCTAAGAATCAGTAAATAAGCATAACATGCAATACAGCAGGGTTCTTTAAATCTTGCCCTGGAGGGCCAATGCGCTGCAGAGTTTAGCTCCAACCCTGATCAAACTCACCTACCTGTGATTTTCTAATGATCCTGAAGACATTGATTAGCATGCTCAGGTGTGTTTGATTGGGGTTAGAGCTAAACTCTGCAGGAAAGTGGATCTCGTGGGCCAGATTTGAGGATCCCTGCAATACAGTGTCTGCCAACAAAGCAGAGTTTCCCTCCTTCAACCCTAATCAAACACACCTGGACAAGCTAATCAAGGCTTAAGGGTTACTAGAAAGCCCACCGCTGCTTTAGAGCATGTAGTATTTGATGAAAAAATAGCATTAGCTAAATTTCTGAAGCTTGAACCGTCTCCCTTGTTTTTCAACATCAAAGTAAGTTATTTCCAGAGAATTTGTGAAACTGCCGATACATTAGCTGCTATTGTTAAACAACTATAAGTATAACACTGCAGTACCAAACAATGAACCTACTTGCACTACAAGCCCAATTGTTTGATAATATTGCCACATTTACACTGCAAAGGTGGCACAGAAGTGCTTCTGAAGTGGCATTTAGGTGTCTTTCCACAGACTGTTTAATGCTGCTCAGATGTGGCATTAATGCATTTACACAGATACAAATACAACTATATGCTTTGATATTAGGGGCTGAGGTGGGCCAGAGTAGCCTTAATTTAGTCTGGTTTTTATTCTGCTTTACATCTTTACACTGGATTTGGAGCAGGCACAGAGCATCCTAAACTCAGCTGCATAAAGAGACCTTGTATAATATAAATGCAAAGTTAAGCAGCATAACAGACTGTTTTTGTCACATTAAAGGGGTCATATGATGCGATTTCATTTTTTCCTTTCTCTTTGGAGTGTTACAAGCTCTTGGTGCTTAAAGAAGATCTGTAAAGTTGCAAAGACTAAAGTCTCAAATCCAAAGAGATATTCTTTATAAAAGTTAAGAGTCAGCCACGCCTACCTAAAACGGCTCGTTCTAACACGCCCCCACATGTCTACGTCACTATGTGGGAAGATTTGCATAACGCCGCCCAAATGTTCACGCAAAGAAAGGCGGCGTAACTTTTATTCTCGCTGTAGTATTGTTGCCGCTGCCACCATGTCGTGAAGACGCTGTGTGTTTTGTTGTGAAAGCGAAACTACTTTATTTGGCCTTCCAAAAGAGGACGATATCCGCTTCGTCATGCCTAGAGCTGATCCGTGCTGGTCGCTGAGGAAATACTTCAACTTAGTGCTGTGGATCGCCGGCACATTTTATGGAGGACCGTTTACTGATCCTGGGAGAGTAACGTTAGACTAAAATGCCGGCAGTTCTGACTCACGTAAGTACGTTTTCTTTTATCATTTGCCACTGATGATTCAAACATGAGTTTTGGGCAGTGTAGAGTAGCACTTGTTGTTTGTCGTTTCTCTGATCACAAATGCAGACAGAGTTTTATGTTTACGCGGCGCAATGCAACGCAACATGTAAAAGGACAGGAAGTCATTATAATCAGTAATTATGTCCCCACTGGATGCAACAAATGCCTAGTTTGTAATGGGTTTTAATGTTTTTGTCTTGTCAACAGTATGTGAGCGGCGTAACATTTCCATCTCACGCTTGAGGTATTCGGCCAATCACAGCACACCTCGCTTTTCAGACCGATGAGCTTTGTGCGTTTCAGAAAGGCGGGGCATAGAGGACAAACAATAATGTACAGTATGTGGAAAATAATGTGTTTTTTTTTTTACTTTAAACCGCATAAACACATTTCATTACACCAAATAATGTTCTTTTTAGCAGCATCATATGACCCCTTTCAAAATGGTGCACAGGGGGATACAATTCAAGGAAAAGGTAAGTTAATACAATTTTAAACACAATATTGCCAGTGGGATTATTTTTGCTCAGATATATAGGTAAATAGAGAGGGTCTTGCCGCTTCAGCAGGCCGGTCTGTTGGAGGGGAGCAGCGGTGTGAACAGCAGGCAGTGGTTTAGAGCCATGTCTCTGACATAGAGTTGAGAAGCGCGGTGTCTGTGTGAGTCTGAGACAGTCTCTGCCTAAAACCGACAGAGGCCTCAGCAAACCTGATCCGCAGAGGAGAAAGAACTCTAGTTTACAGAACTACAGTACAGTGTATGGACGTTCTGTGTTGTCTGATGATAGACTACAGTAGCATAACTGTTATGCATCACATTCTACCACGATGAAATAATGATAATGAAACCGAAAGACTTGCAAAGAAAGACATAAATGACATTTAGAATAATATAATGTAATCTTAAATAAAACGACGGATAAAACGCACTAAATTGTTATATTGCATCGAAGAAAACGAGTCCAGTGCACAAACGTCCTTTGCTAATTGAAATAGACGTAGGAATCTTTAATTGTGTATTCCAATGCACGCCAACTTTAAGAGTCTATCAAATTAAATTTTCAGCAACGTATTTCTGACCTTAAAACTTAAATGTGCACTTTTTCTACCTGATAGAGCTCTTGTCAAGGTGGCCGCCATCTTAAACGCCACTGACGTATCGACTACAGTGGCCGGGTGGGACAAACAGAACGCGCTGGAGAGAACCGCAAAAGGGCTACTAAAACCCAACTCAAATTGATTCCCAGAAATCAAATGTATAATAAAAATAATACATTGAATTTGTCAGCTCAATTTATTACACCAAACTAGATCTAGATATAGAAAACCGCGAAGAATAATGCATCGTGTAAATGGATGCTAGCTTTGTTCAAATTAAATAATAATAATAATAATAATTTGTAGCCACTGAGAACATTTATACACATTGGAACCAGTGCTACTTTTTTCAGGATTCTTTGATGAATAAAAAGTTATTTTGTAATCTATTTTGCAATAAAAACAATATAAGTCTTTACACTTTACACATATCTTTGCTGAATAAAAGTATAAAAAAAAAATATAAAAAAACATATTGACCCCAGACTTTTTAATGGTAGTGTATATTGTTCCAAAAGATTGTGCTTATTTGAAAATCTGCTTTGCCATTCCCTTCAGTTTCTGTCTCTCAACATTGCATCACGATGACACGATGGGTATGGGATCTTTAGTATTCAATCAAACAGTCGATGTTTGAGAGTAAAACTAATTATTGTGTAATTAAAAAATAAAAGATTGCAAAAAAAAAAAAGTCTTCTTAAGGCTCAAAAATAAAGAAATGGCTAACAAAATAATTTTCATGCCATAAAACCAAAAGTAGTAGAAGTGTAACGCAGCGCTCGGCGCCATTTTCTCAGAATCTTTCTGCTTCATCTTTTAAACTAGGGGTCGACTGATTATCGGCCTGGCCGATTATTGGCGCCTATATTAAGCATTTTTATGATTATCGGTATCGGTCATTTTCAAAACCATTTGCCGATAAAATCTGCCGTTGCTAAGCAACCATGACCTCCGCTCTCCATGAAGACTCCGGAGTTTAAGCAAAGGATAAATGGATTTGCAGCACTAAAAATCGCTTGCAGTAGCTCTGCTACTAAATTTATTTAAAAATGGCTATCCCTGTCCAGCTATGATCAGCTGTTCCTTCATCTTGGCTGAGCTTTCAATGTTGTTACGGGAAAGGATGAAGCTGATTGGTTGGTTCTTGTCACATGACCCGCGGTGCGCTTGCGGCATTCTGAAAAGTTGAAATGTTTTTATCTCGATGCGGCGCGAACTTGATAACAATAACGAACTTGAGCGCGCAAAAGACGCGATATGTGACCGGCCCCTAAAGCAGTCTCCGCGCACCGCTCGTCTGATTTGTTGGGAGTCACGAGTCGGACTAATCAAAGCGGAATTCACTCTCGCTCCGAAAGCGCTGGCTAGTCTGGAGCTGCTTCGGTGATCTTCAGAGAAGGTAAGGCAGCAGCAGACGTTGCTTAAGTTGCCATAAATCACAATCCACTGAAGTTGCAAAACACCTCAATATTATCTGATTTCCGCGATGCAGAAAACACGGACGGACTCGCGGAACCCAGTCATATAAACGGGATTTACTGTATGAGCGGAATGTCACGGAGTTTGTCAAAGTTTGGATGAATTAATCAAAAGTAGGTCAGTACACTTAAATAGAGTCGCAATATGGACTAGTATCTGTGAATATTCCGCCGCAAAAATACTGTTTAAATCTGAATCCTGCATGTTCTGCGTGTCTCTGTGTGTAAATGGCACAGACGCGCGGTTTTGTTTTCTACACAAAGTGTGCGACGCTCGCGCTGATTTCCGCTTCTGTCTCACTACATGAGGACATAAATACATGAACAACATCTCCAGAACTGCTCTGACTCCCTCTGAGAGTCACTTCATGAGCATTTGACAGCTTCATTGGAGTAAAACCATCTTCATATCATTTACATAGACCTACAGAAACAAGTGCCTCATGGCAACCCGTCAAAATATAAATTCGGGTTAGCTTAAAGAAATGATCAGACATATATTACTGTGGTGCAGTATGATATACATAATACTACTCGGGGATGAAAGTTTTCCGTCCCTACCACAGATTTCCGTCAGTTGAAAAAAAAAATGTGGGGAAAAGAAACATGTAGCACATTGTTGTTGTTCTGCAGGTGTTCTGATGATTTGTTGGTAGCATAATCTGACAGGTGGCATTATTTGTCAGAACACCAGCACACCAAACATGCTCCCCGCCACGGCTGCAGCTTCTCACTGACAACATAACGCCTCGCATCATTGCACAGTCGGGTTATTAGCAGAGAACACAGAGCAGGGCTTGCATTTCAGGCGCCGGATTGCGGCTATTAATAATAATTCTACCCATTCCCGCAGGTTCCGCGCTTATAACGCGATGACAGACGACGGAACGTATCATTTGCACGTGCTTTTGAGTCTTGAACTCTCATTTTCTGTGCACCCACAGATCAGGATAAGAAGAGTGATACATTTGAATAATTATTAAAGGAGTTTGCAAATGTGATATTGATTTAATACAACAGTTCAATAAACACGTACTGCCTGATTTTGCTCTATTTCATCAACGAAAATAGTTCCAAATAAAGTAAGAGCTCAGCCGCTGTGCATCTCTAAAAGCAAACACAGCAGTGTTTCATTCATGAATGAGTGTGTTTTTGAATCTAGTGAGTCAGTGATTCATGATTACCCATTCATAAAGAGTCACTTGCTTCATTCCTGAATGAATCAATTGAATGAATGATTCAGTGATAAAATCCGTGATTTGCCGCCACCTGCTGGTGGTTTCAGTTTCATTTTTAGATATAATTGCAGTTATTTAAATCATTTAATATTTCTGTATTCAATTTTATATTTAAAACATTAATCTCCACGTGAATTTAATTACCTCTGAGCCTCATTAAACGTCTGAAAACGTACCTACAAGCCACTTTTGTGTTCTTCTGTGCACCCTCTGTAGTACAAATAGATTTTTTATTAATACTAATTTCATATGATTGGCAACTTATTTGTCTTACTCTACTTCATATTATTTTGATTTTAATAGACATTTTAAAAAGCTTATAAACATACATTTTGAATTTGACAGATGAAAAGGATGCCATTGCAAAGGTAAAAAGAAAATACCCCTGTAAGTCACTTTAAGAAGCAACATGTCACCTCGTATTAGGAAGGCTAATTTTTGATTATTGATCAGAAGGTGCTTCTTAATTTTTTTTAATTAGGAGGACAAGCGCTCCTGATTACAAGAAGAAAAACACAGCTCTTAAACTGGGTGTGTGACGGGTATGGCTGTGGAATGGGGTTTGGCCGAGGGTTTTTTTTTTGCTTTAAATACTCTACTACAACAATTATTACAACATTTGTTTAAAAGAATAATCACACAATACACTATTTCTTCCATGTTTTAATTTTAATAATAAACCCTTTGTTTGCCAAAAATAAAGTTTAACGCTTTAAAATAAAGAGTTTACTGTGGGAGTACTACACTCAACCAACACCAGGGAAGGCAGTTTTTGTCAGAGCCCTTGTTATTCTTTATTTTGACATAAATTTAAATTTTTACACCAGACATATATATATCGGTTCAAAATATCGGTTATCGGTATACTTGATCTGTAATAATCAGTATCGGCATCGGCCTTGAAAAACACATATCGGTCGACCCCTATTTTAAACTGCTAGATCCTCTTCCTCCGCTTAGTCGTTGCCGATAAGTGGTTTATTCTTCGCTGATCCCCTTGTGCGGACTGGTGAGACTGAAGATGTTTGGTGAGTATGACAGTTTCTTTCAGCTGTCCTTAGTGAAGTGATGAGTGTCAGGACCCTTTGCCTCCGTATCGCCGTTATCTTGACGAGAAGTTGACCGCTTCCACCCAAGAGCCGCGGAGAAAGAAGCAGCAGCCGCAGCCGGAGGCAGAAGAGTCAGAGGATGAGCTCACGCCAAGTCAGTATCCCCGAGTGATTACCTAGCCAGGTTCGCCGCTCCCTCTGATAGAGCCTGCATGGTCTCTTGGTAGATCAGAAATTGGCGATGATGACCAACTGTGTTCCTGCCTCTTTTCATAAGGCAGTGTAAGTTGCTTACACTCTAACCACTCTATATGCCAAGCGCTTCCGCCACTCGTTGCTAGTGATGTCCGATTCTTGAACGAATCGTTCTGTAAATCGGTTCTCAGGAAGGAACCGGTCGAGCCGGTTCACAAAATCGAACTGAATCGAACTCGATGACGCAAGACTCATGCTGCGTTCAAGTCCTCCTGGGACGTTCGTACTTACAAGTTGACAAGTCGTAATTACAACGTCAGGTGCGTTCAAGTCAGTTTAGTAGGCACAAGGTGTACCTTCTTTTAATAAATTACAAGAAAATACAACAGGGTCTGTTAATAACTCTGCTTGTAGAAAATGAAGAGCAAAGAATTCGCATCAGGTGTGTTTTGCGTTTTTAATATTTTTGAAACATGCAGCATGGCAAATCAAAAGATTTTTCACATGGGTGCAAAAATGATAGCATTTTTTTTACTTGGATTTCATTAACTAGCTGCGTAACAAGAACATGACCAATTTAAGATTATAGGACAACTAAACTATCAATTTAAACACAAATTTACCATCAACTACAGTCGTTGCATCCATCGATTCCGCCATGTTTCTCATTGACACGCCCCCAACTCGGAAACTCGGGGCTTAAAGAAAATTGAGTTTCCCACTCATAATAACAACTTTGTGGTGGCGTTCATGTGCATTCAACTTGTAAATCTATCCAACATGACTTGAACACACCTTCAGCTGCAGTAGCACGTCCGACTCGAAAAATAATCGGAAAAGCCGGTTCAACCAACTGTCGAAGTTTGCCAAGGATTCTGAGGAGTGCGTTGCTGACATTATGCATGCGTGTTTATCACCGAGAACTTGAAGGAGCCTGATGCGCAATAAGAAACAAAACGTTCTGGAAATATGCTTATGACTAGTTTTATTAAATAGGCCTACATTTTTGTTAAAACACAGAATAACCTGAATTTTACAATGGTTTATTGTGCATGCAGATTATATTTTAAGTTGTTAAACTACATCAATGAGTTTATAAGGCTGATTTATTCTTTCTATGTATTGTATTAGAACATATCCTCGTTTATGCATCAACGTCTGTAATGTGTGCTGTAGGTGCGAAACTTTTAGGAAACTTATCCAAGATGTAGGCTATTCAATATTGGTCGGTCATATCTGACATGAAGGATCAGTCAATGAAACCGCAACATTAACTTAAGTGAATGAAAGGCAATAATTGTCAATACGCCTTCACACAAGAAATGCATACTGACATCATTGTGAGATGACTGGAACCAATGAATCATTTTTTTTGAACCAGTTCGTTGAGCCAAACTGTCCGAATAAAACAGTTGGCGGAAAGCAAGACGGCACTAGGATATTTCTATAAGGCAATCTGATTGGCTGATGCCTGAGTTGGTGCTTGAAAAGTTTACAGTTTTTAAACTTCTGCCACAAACAGCAGACAGACAGAGTGGCACAACGCAACACACCCACAATTCAGTTCGGCAATGCATGAAGTCACCCATTCAAAGTAAATGAGAAGCGTTAACGCCCCATGTGAATGCACTGTTATAGGTGTAACATGTTGCTTACACTAACTACTGTGTACACGGTTGCTACTGCCGCTCTTTGCTCTTCTATGATGAGCACTGGTTGTGCTACTGTTTATCTTATAGGTGTTTTCTTATAGGCTCTATCTTGAATCCCAATCCAGATTTATGAAATCTGCATGGGATCAGTTGAACTGCTACAGCACGTGTCAAAAGCCCCTTCTACCAGGCGCCTCTGTGTTCATAAATGGAAAGTCTTTGAGAGCTGGTACAGCTTGAGGATGAGGAGGACCCTGTGAATTGTCCAATTCCAGTTATCTTGTTCGTCTTGCAGGAGCGCTTAAACAGCGGCTGTGCACCTTCTACGCTCAATATATATATTGCTGCTAAGCCAGCCTTTCGTAGTGAAATTAATGGTCGGCCAGTGGGCAGGAAGGATCTGGTGGTCTAATTTTACGCGGCACGAGATTGCTAAACCCTCCTTGTCTCTGTATGATCAGTGCAGCCACTGCCTAGACTTTAAAAAAAATGTATTTGTGTAAGATTAACAATTCAATTGTGTGTAGAGTTCACACCATTTCAATCATTAACCCTGATATTTTCATGAATTAAATTCTAAGCACGTAGAGCATGTCTAAACAGGTCTGACAGGTCAAGTAGTCTAAATAGTTCATATATGATAAACTAACAGTACTTGCAAAGGAGAGTCAGACAAGTTTAAAAAAATTATTAGCTAGATAAAGATACCTGAAGGGTATCGACCAAAGGTGTTGCTTCTTAAACGGTTCCAAAGCTTCCTTCACCCAGCTGCCGATTTCATAACGGCAACTGATGTCTGTTAAAAGATAAATAACAGGTGTTGACATAAATTGTCAATCAGTGACAGCAATTACTAAACCTATAAGTATTTTTAAAATGACTTTAATTTATGTATTAATTTTGATAATACACTTAATAGCCTTAAAATATTCATTTGTCACACTACAGAACTATTAGTGGTCAAATTCTTTCCTGTGTAAAATATACAACTTCACCTCATACATAAATAAAAATTTGAATGAAATCTTGTTTAATGTTAAAAATGTTTATTTCCATGTTAGTTATCAACTATCCTTAAAGAAAGTGCATATTCAAGTCAATTTAAAGCATAAACCATTGAACTGCCGATTAAAGTGTGCATGCGTGTTGGATTATGTTCATAAACTGACTAATAATGGGGGGATCACGATGTCGGCTTAACATCGTGATGTCTGTCAGCCATCGTCTATCGACCCAACCCTAGTCACAACATAAACCTGGTGGGACGTCATCACTACAGTCTAACGGGGCACAGACTGTTGCTTGGGGGACGTCATTACAACAGCTCGAAGTGGTACAGAATAAAGCTGGAGGGACGTCATCACTACAGTCTAACGGAGCACAGACTGTTGCTTGGGGGACGTCATTACTACAGCTGGAAGGGGTACAGAATAAAGCTGGTGGGACGTCATCACTACAGTCTAACGGGGCACAGACTGTTGCTTGGGGGACGTCATTACAACAGCTCGAAGTGGTACAGAATAAAGCTGGAGGGACGTCATCACTACAGTCTAACTAGGCACAGACTGTTGCTTGGGGGACGTCATCACTACAGTCTAACTAGGCACAGACTGTTGCTTGGGGGACGTCATTACTACAGCTGGAAGTGGTACAGAATAAAGCTGGTGGGACGTCATCACTACAGTCTAACGGGGCACAGACTGTTGCTTGGGGGACGTCATCACTACAGCTGGATGTGACAGAATAAAGCTGGAGGGACGTCATCACTACAGTCTAACGGGGCACAGACTGTTGCTTGGGGGACGTCATCACTACAGCTGGATGTGACAGAATAAAGCTGGAGGGACGTCATCACTACAGTCTAACGGGGCACAGACTGTTGCTTGGGGGACGTCATCACTACAGCTGGATGTGACAGAATAAAGCTGGAGGGACGTCATCACTACAGTCTAACGGGGCACAGACTGTTGCTTGGGGGACGTCATCACTACAGCTGGATGTGACAGAATAAAGCTGGAGGGACGTCATCACTACAGTCTAACGGGGCACAGACTGTTGCTTGGGGGACGTCATCACTACAGCTGGATGTGACAGAATAAAGCTGGAGGGACGTCATCACTACAGTCTAACGGGGCACAGACTGTTGCTTGGGGGACGTCATCACTACAGCTGGATGTGACAGAATAAAGCTGGAGGGACGTCATCACTACAGTCTAACGGGGCACAGACTGTTGCTTGGGGGACGTCATCACTACAGCTGGATGTGACAGAATAAAGCTGGAGGGACGTCATCACTACAGTCTAACGGGGCACAGACTGTTGCTTGGGGGACGTCATCACTACAGCTGGATGTGACAGAATAAAGCTGGAGGGACGTCATCACTACAGTCTAACGGGGCACAGACTGTTGCTTGGGGGACGTCATCACTACAGCTGGATGTGACAGAATAAAGCTGGAGGGACGTCATCACTACAGTCTAACGGGGCACAGACTGTTGCTTGGGGGACGTCATCACTACAGCTGGATGTGACAGAATAAAGCTGGAGGGACGTCATCACTACAGTCTAACGGGGCACAGACTGTTGCTTGGGGGACGTCATCACTACAGCTGGATGTGACAGAATAAAGCTGGAGGGACGTCATCACTACAGTCTAACGGGGCACAGACTGTTGCTTGGGGGACGTCATCACTACAGCTGGATGTGACAGAATAAAGCTGGAGGGACGTCATCACTACAGTCTAACGGGGCACAGACTGTTGCTTGGGGGACGTCATCACTACAGCTGGATGTGACAGAATAAAGCTGGAGGGACGTCATCACTACAGTCTAACGGGGCACAGACTGTTGCTTGGGGGACGTCATCACTACAGCTGGATGTGACAGAATAAAGCTGGAGGGACGTCATCACTACAGTCTAACGGGGCACAGACTGTTGCTTGGGGGACGTCATCACTACAGCTGGATGTGACAGAATAAAGCTGGAGGGACGTCATCACTACAGTCTAACGGGGCACAGACTGTTGCTTGGGGGACGTCATCACTACAGCTGGATGTGACAGAATAAAGCTGGAGGGACGTCATCACTACAGTCTAACGGGGCACAGACTGTTGCTTGGGGGACGTCATCACTACAGCTGGATGTGACAGAATAAAGCTGGAGGGACGTCATCACTACAGTCTAACGGGGCACAGACTGTTGCTTGGGGGACGTCATCACTACAGCTGGATGTGACAGAATAAAGCTGGAGGGACGTCATCACTACAGTCTAACGGGGCACAGACTGTTGCTTGGGGGACGTCATCACTACAGCTGGATGTGACAGAATAAAGCTGGAGGGACGTCATCACTACAGTCTAACGGGGCACAGACTGTTGCTTGGGGGACGTCATCACTACAGCTGGATGTGACAGAATAAAGCTGGAGGGACGTCATCACTACAGTCTAACGGGGCACAGACTGTTGCTTGGGGGACGTCATCACTACAGCTGGATGTGACAGAATAAAGTGTAATTAAAATGTAAAGCTGACTCAGCCGGCGCAGTTTCTCCAAAGCGGCTGCAGGAGCGTTGAAGATGACAGCCATTTCACGATTGGCCAGATTTACCGTATGACAACTATCACGTGTATTTCGGGTTTATTCTAACCTTTTAAATTCCAATAATAGCCACAAATCTGTGTTTTTACAACAGTAAAAGCTTTTTTTACTGTAGTCGCAATGTTATATTGAGTCACGTTTATCATAAAACACTGATGAAAGCATATATTCCCCCACTTTATTAGTATTTAAATAGTATATATTTACGTTGAACTTTATTCTTGAACAGATGGCGATGTATTAAGCAGTATATAATTAGTATATATCTGTTGCTCATGAAAACGTTTCTGAAACGTCTGTAAGTTTCAGGGGTCATATGATGCGGGTCATATGATGCGATTTCAATTTGTCCTTTCTCTTTGGAGTGTTACAAGCTCTTGGTGCATAAAGAAGATCTGTAAAGTTGCAAAGACTAAAGTCTCAAATCCAAAGAGATATTCTTTATAAAAGTTCAGAGTCAGCCACGCCTACCTAAAACGAATTACACCAAATACACAAATACTGTTCTTTTTAGCAGCATCATATGACCCCTTTAATTCACTTCATCTGTGATAGAATATGCAAACACCGCGCGAGCATCACTAACGGGAGCAGAAAGTGTCCGGCTCGACGGCTCCGTTTTCAACTCCGCCCCCGACTGCAAGCGGCTACTCTCGTTGACTGCCATCTGTAGCCGTGCTTCATACAGTCTATGGCTTCAAATCGAACGCACCTAATGATATGTTGTTTTTAAGTCACATGACATTTGAATGTCCTTCCAAAACTCTTTTTTCCCCCTTCTGTCACCCTCACACAGAAGACACTGATATTTGTAGATATCTACAGATGAGTTTATGACTGGTAGAAATTGTTATTAAAGATATCTATAATTGATTTTGTATGAGGCGTAATTCTAATTAGAGATTTCTCAAATTACAATTTTACTAGTAATAATTAAACTAGAGATATCTCTAACTGAATTATCGCAAGTGAAAATGATAATTGGAGTCATCTCTAACTGGTGTTTGATTACTCCTAATCAAATTTAAGATATCCAAAATACATTATTAGATATCTGAAAGTAATTTATTACTAGTCAAATTACAGTTGTAGATTTTTGACTATGCAAAACTTAAGAGATATCTTGAACTGGAATTCTTCCTAGTCAAAACTCATACCTGCAGTTTAATTATGGATATCACGATCTGATTTTTGACTAGGAAGATCTTTCTTTGGAGATATCTGCATTTAGCTTTGTGACTAGGAGGAATCTCAATGTAGATATCTGGAATTAACAATGTGACTAGTCAATTTCTTTATAGAGATCTAAAATGTGCATGCAAATACACCTTTGTTAAGCCCCACCTTACTCATTTTATTAACCAATCCTACCCTGGAAACTGTTGTCTTCCGCCATTATGTCTAAGAATTGTGTAATAAAGTTATACCCAAGTAATTCAAAATAAAAACGTAGCTGGTGCACGTGTAAAAGTGACTCAATCTCAATCTACACACAACGTTTTGACTAGTCATAAAGTATTTAGATATCGCTAATCAGATTTCTTGTCCAATTATAATTGCAGATATCTTTAATTGCTACTCTGACTAGTCAAATTGTAATTATGTCTCGTCAAAATACAATTGTAACCATCCAAAATATATTTATGGATCGTCAAACCATAGTTTTATGTTAATTACACTTGCCATAGTACTGACACCTACCGGCATCAGTATACCTTTGCCTAGTGCAATCTCATCTATGGCTTTAATATTTCCAAAAATATATTTTATAGAATTATGCAATAACAGATTAAATAATTTTATAACAATGTGATTTTTAAATTAAAATACATTTTTTTATATTTTTTTAAAATGAAAGTATAATCAATAAAACTGGAGTTGTCATAAGAGTTTCAGTTCAAATACTGAAAGCACATGTTGGGGATTTCTGAAGGAATGTTTCAGGAATGACCCATCAAACTTGCAGAGACGCCACACTTTTATATCAAACTTGCGAAAAGCTGTTTATTCCCGTTTACAACCTTGGAAATTGTCCAAAATATTCAGTTTTAAAATGAATATGAGACACATCACATGTTAAATACAAGAAATACTGCAAATTTATATAATACAATATACCTGCAGGACCTTAGGTAGACAAACGTAGTGGTACCAAAAAAAATAAACACATCCGTGAACAAAATAAGCATAATCCAGCACAATTTAGTCCAACATTCTTTCAGTGCCGTGGCTTAACATATTTATACAAAAGAAAACATCCCCGCCCCAAAATACTGAATGGTTTCTCATACATTACAGACTTGAAAAGAAGTCCGAATCAAAAGAGATGTAACTTCACAACACAGTCAGTAGTAAACCGGTTTTAAAAATGGAATGCAGAAAAGTGCATCTTCATTCATTAAATATTTAATAGTATCTTACCAATATAAAGCACAGAACAGTTCTAAGTTCTAAATAGAAACTTTCAGACAAAATGTGTGCAGCTATGCACATGGTAATGTCACCAGCCTGCATAAACAGGCTCAGCATCACAAGGGATTCCATAGAAGCGACCAGGTGGGCGGTCTTTTCGCAGGAGGGGCGTCCGGGCAAGGGAAAGCTCGCTGTCATCATCTCTTCTCCTCCGCACAACCAAGATGATGATGAAGAGAAGACTCACTGTGGAGGAGAAGAATAAATTAAGAGCGACAACTGACCTTTTGCTAAACCCCACCTTAAAACGTTACCGCACAATCTTAAATCTAATACTGACCAATTAGTAAGTTAAATAATAATTTTACCTTGTATGACTGAGTACATTTACCACTGTTCAGCTCATTTTTGAGGGTGAAATCCAGTCAGGAACGTTTGCATTAGGGCAAAAGATTTCCCCACACAGATTTCACAAGGGGTTAAAGTTTATCATGGACTCGCCACGTCGTTGACCAACAGAAAGCTGCTTGGTTTGAAAGTGATTTCTGTGGGAGCCGTGCTTCATGCATCTCCACACTATTGACAGTAGGGCTGCACGATAAATCGAAATGGAATCGAGATCGCGATTCGACAGAAGCGGCGATTGTCATGCGTATCTTTCAGTGAAGCACGGTTCTGTGATCAGCAGTAAATCTCCATCCAAAGCCCAGAGGGCGCTCTCGCGCTGAAACTCCAAATACACCTCGCAGAAGAAACCCAGAAAATGCCTATCGCTGCAGCTGAATAAACAGAAGATTCAACTGCTTTCATTGATTCAACGTGACTAATAAACACACGACTACGGCAATATACGGTTTATCTGAGTTCTTATTATTATAACTTTCATTAAAATAAAATATATTTATAATGCAATGCCTTTATCACTGCTTAAATACTGTGAAATATGTTGCGTGACTTATTCTGTGTAAGAAGCCACATCATCTCACAGAAGGATTTATTTCAAACTCGACTGACGTTATGAAGTGAGTTTGGAGTAAAAATATGTTATTAAATGTGGTATTTTCACATGCTTTCAGATGGAGCAGCATTTACTTCACAGAGCCGTAGTTCACTGAGAAGCTCTGCAAACAGCTGTCATTATCGCCAACGATTTCAGAATCGTGCAATAAAATCGTCTGCGAATTTTTTTTGCGTAACTTGTCAGTGAACTACGGCTATGTGTAGTACATTTCGCTCCATCTGAAAGCATGTGATGATGATTTCCTGCTGATTACAGAACTGGCATTACTATCAAAATGCGCATGACAATCGCATTCGATTAATCGTGCAGCCCTAATTGACAGTACACAATGGACCATTGCTGACAAAATGTCGCAAAACTGCATAAATAAAGAGGCGGAGCTTAGCTAAATGTCTTATCTGTGAAACTGACATTTTTCACATTTTGGTTTGGGAACAAAGTTCAGCTGAGAGATGGTGTGATGTAAACCATTCATACCTCCTCCTCCAATAACAAGCAGTGCAATGGTAACAGGAGAAAGTTCACACGTCTCCCCTGCTTTTCTGAAGAAGGTCTCCATGCAGTAACCAGGGACAGTGCTGCCCTCAGGACAGAACGCATCAGTGGGACACTGGATCGGATTTACATCAGGACTCTGGTTTATATAGACAGAAGCACATTTATTCTATGTAGTGACACATTTGTAATCATAAATATGCTCTCATTTATAATGTTCTTAGATAAATGAGGAAGTATTAAAAAAAACAGTATATGATTTGCATTTCAAGCAAGAGGATCAAGTTAAGTGGTAACAGTAAAGACTGTGTGTGTGCGTGTTTCGAGGAAGTAATCACTCACAGGGCAGTAGTGGTTTTCAGGACAAAGGTCACAGTTCTCCTGGCCCCAGTGGATCTGATAGAAACCACTGCTGCAAATCTGACACATGGTTTGATGGGCAGGCTTGTGCATTCCTGACAAAAAAAAATATTGACATCATTAGAGTTTCATAAGTGTGGAAATTCAGATTTTCTCATTCAACAAAAGACCTTTATTCATGTACTGAACTATGACAAAACTTGTATCACGCTGATGTAATCGATTTCATCATGTATGTCAGATTTCTGAGTAACGTGGGTTTATCCGTCTCCAGAGTTTTAAATCACAAAAACATTTACATTTCATTAGTTTGCATTTTCCTATAATTTGAGTAAGCAATGTGGCTAAAAGAAGAAGATACCTGGGCGACAAGGTGTACATTGTTTGGAAGCGGTCTGTAGAGCCTCTGAGCCTGCAGGACAGACCCGGCACTGAGTACAGCTGGAGGAACTATCAAAAGGGCAGAAAGGAGGATTGTAACAAAGAACAACTGTTTACAACTAATTCTGACAGTCCTGTGGCACTGCAATGACACCACTGTGACAGTCGACTAACATAATAGGAAAACAAAGCACAGCACTGAAATTTAACAGAGTCAACAGAGAGCATGTCATCAAGTCTATAAATGGAGATGGTTCATTTTAATAGCCATATAATTTAAACTTGAAAATGTCGAGATACTGTAATGATTTCTTCAAATAAGAACAAGAACTAAACTATTAAATATCCAATGTTTCATTTTTTAATTAAAAATCTAATAAAAATTTAATAAGTGCATAGTACTCAAAGCCTGAGATGTATTATTTATGGTGCAATGTTCAGAAAAGGAACTTACTTGCAGTACGTGCCTTGTGGACATGGGTTACATGATGTTGAATTTTGCAAAGATGTGTAGAAACCTGAAGCAAAAAGGAGAAAGAAAAAAAACCGGTAGAATATGTGTGACCCTGTACCACAAAACCAGTCATAAGGGTAAATTTTTCGAAATTGAGATATATACATCATCTCAAAGCTGAATAAATAAGCTTTCCATTGATGTGTGGTTTGTTAGGATAGGACAATATTTGGCCGAGATACAACGATTTGAAAATCTGGAATCTGAGGGTGCAAAAAAATCTAAATATTGAGAAAATCGCCTTTAAAGTTGTCCAAATGAAGTTCTTAGCAATGCATATTACTAATCAAAAATTACGTTTTAATATATTTACAGTAGGAAATTTACTAAATATCTTAATGGAACATGATCTTTACTTAATATCCTAACGATTTTTGGCATTAAAAAAAAAGTAATAATTTTGATCCATACAATGCATTTTTGGCTATTGCTACAAATATACCCCAGCGACTTTATTAATGCTTTATTAAACGCTTAATTTCAGATTACATTTTACATCTCATAAATGTAAGGTATATAATACTTGCGCTTTTTTTTGTTTGTTTTTTCATAGATGCGTATACTTTTATATAATAAAGAATCCTTTTGAACGATTCCAGTGAAATATACAATAATACACTTTTAAACATTTCAATAAAAAATTCTAATGAATCTAAATTCTTATTTTCCCCTCAGTATTTCAATATGTAGTTGCATTTGCTTGTTTTTCTCCACCCCTCAATATGTCAATTTATTTAGGCAGGAAAGCGGAGTGAATGAATGAATTTACATATGTATGTATGTCACTTGTTACCTGGTGCACAGGCTGTACAGGAGGCAGAGCCTGTGTTACTGCTGTAGGACCCAGTAGGACATGGCTGGCAGACAGGGCTTCCAGTGGAACTAATGAAGAAATGGTTAAAGTCTTGGCATGGAAAGATTGCGTATACGTTGAATAAACAACAGTGTAATACTTTCTCCTCTCACTTGCTGTAAAACCCAGATAAACAGGGCAGACAGCCCTGCTGTCCTGCTTGAGGCTGATAGAAACCCTGGACACACAGAAGACAGGCTCCAGGTAACACACAGAGGCCGGCCTCAGGACAGCAAGAACACAACAGAGTTCCTGAGACCACAGAAAGAGAAAGTGCATGCGTCAACTTCAACTTTTAAGACAACATGAAATCAAAATGAAACCACGTTCTTAACACACACAAAAGCACCCACCATTATCATAATAAGAGCCAGGAGCGCAGGCAGCGCAGGTGGAAGTGTTGAGGCCGGAGCAGCTGAGCGCTGTAGTGCTGGGAGCAGCAGAGCTCATGTTTGCACTGACTGTAGTGATCGTCACAGCAGGACTGAGTGTTGTCTGACTCGTCACCACTCCTACACAATGGCGGGGGAAATGACACAATGACACAATGGTCTTAAAAGCAAAAATTATAAGTACCACAAGCGTTTTCATCTTTGATAACAATAATGAATGTCTCTTAAGCACCAAATCAGCAGATTAGAATGATTTCTGACGGATCATGTGACACCGAAGATGCTTTGCCATCACCATAATAAATTACAATTGAAAATTTAAGATAGAATTTTATTTTAAATTGTAAGTACTTCACAATAACAAATAAATGCAGTCTTAATGAGCATATAAGACCTCCGTCAAGAAACGGTTTCTGAACTAGTCTCTAATTTAGCTTTAAGTGGACTGTACACAACTTATAAAGCACAAAGAAGGTCAAAAGCAGTTAATATGACACGATTTCTCATTTTGGCTCAGTACTGCTCAGCTTTTTGTCAAGGTTAGTTTAAGGGTCTGCTGCATCACTTGAATCACACTCCTTCGGTTGTGTGTGTTTTTATTGTCTGTTGATGTATACTGTAAATGGCACAGCCTGGTTGTTGACCATCAGCAGAAAGGCAAACAGAGTCTTTATTGTGAATGTAATCACATTAGCCGTGACGAGCACCCAATGAAGAAACACAGTTATTCTGAGGAGACGGTCATATGACTCGATTTCACTCCAGAAATACTAAGAACAAGTGAGGAACCATGTTTCTGTTTGTTCTCTTCCAAGCTTTCACCACTTACTCAGAGGAAGATGGTTGACTCTTACTGACTTGTTAATAAACTGCTCAGACCATTTGAACTAATTCTTTGAAACACACAAACGAGTAATTTGACAAATAACATCGACATTGACAAATGAATGAATCCGAGGTCATAAAAACTTAAAACACTACAGAACACTGCCGTGGCAGGCCAATAACCCAAGTAGTCTTTGTTTACTAAGCAGAGCTGTATTGTGATATTGATTTTAGGCTATTGTTGGGTTTAGGCCTGTCTTAGTTATCAGGAAGAATGTGGTTTTGTTCAAATATCTTATAGATGTAGTAAACGTATCTCTGTATTGAAAAACTAAATAATACATACATAGTGGAAACTGATTTTTAAAAACACCTAAACACAATTATACATGTACATATTTTTTCTCCAATAAAAATATTAAACATTATGTTAAAAAAATTGTTTTTAAATATATATATATATATATATATATATAGTCCAGATATACATTTAATACTGATTTTGAAAATGGCTCATTCACAAAGCGAAATATTAGCTCAATGATAAAAGTTAAATATTAAAATGCGGTTTGACATCGTGTTAAAAGTCTCAGTTAATCTGTTAATTTGCTGTGATTCGAAACTCACCCAAAACACAAGCGGTGGCGAGAACGGACAAAACTCCCAAACTCTCCATGATCCAGAGCTTTACTTCAGGAGTCCCCACATCTGCTCAGCCATCTGAACTCATCACGGTAGACGGCAGCATTGGTAAGAGAGTGTATTACTGGCAACTGTGGAAGATTTCTGCTCTTTCGAGGGCTCATCGATGTCATATGACACGAATCATGTGACCTGAATCAAAGACTGAAACTATTTGCTGTTACCTTACTATTGTATCATCTATAAACACGAACTAAAGTGAGCACCATCCAGATGTTAGGCGTAATATTTAAAGTGGGTGACAGATTAACAAGCTGGACGAGTTTCTCAAATGGCCACATTCTTCTGCTTCTTGTTTTACGGAAAACACAGAAGTGCAAATGACGACATTTTTGAAGTCCCGCCCTTAAAACAGTCAACAGGACCCATTTCAGTTACTATGGTAACTGTCCTTCACACACACACAGACACACACACACACACACACACACACACAGACACACACACACACACACACACACACACAGACACACACACACACACACACACACACAGACAGACACACACACAGACAGACACACACACACACAGACACACACACACACACACACACACAGGTAATTTGAAGTTTGGGCTTATTTGAAGAAGTAGAGAAATGGGGAAATGGAAATTTCTGTCATTTCGCCCAAAGCTTCATTTGTTTTGCTTTACACAAGTGACAAGAGTATCTCTCTCGCACCGTCCAAACTGCTGCATTTCAGATGACTGGGAGAAAGTTTATTACCTACTTTACCTACCCATATTGCAGAAAAAATATGGTCTATTTTTCAACATATTTCCTCTTCACTGTTTATTATGATGTTCAGACTTGAGCATGCCCTGAGTTAGTAACACATAGGATTTCACATCCATGGTAAACACCGCAACAAGTGACCCCAATTTGTATACATAGTAACACTGATTAAAATACTGCATAACAGATATACACATATAAAGGTTACAATACAGAGTGCAAAACAGCCCTTTATGGTAAACAATAACAGAGATGTTCATTCAAAACAAGGCAATTACAATATAAAACCAAATATATGCAAGGCCAGAAACGTTAAAGGTGATTTGGTGCATTTTAGCTTCAGATAATTCTTCGACTGTGGCATAATAAATTAAATAAGATTTGCTATTACATTCGATCAGAAAATGTAACCATTTAACTTAACAGTATGCCACTTATTGCCCATTTAACCGTTTTCTTTCTCTGTTTACTTATGGCTTGATATAACATAGTAAACAACTTCAAAGCTATGATGCCATTGACAACCTGGCCCTTTCTGGCCTTTATTTAGGTTATCTTTTTTGCAATGTGACAAAAAAAGCACAAAATTGGTTGGCAGCCAGTTGATGGTAGCCATTGACCTTCATAGATGACAGAATTTAATTTTTGGGGTGAACTCTCCCTTTAAAACCCTGATTTAAATGGATCACTCGTCACACCCCGGATGGACAGAGCAGTATTCACTCTAGCTGCTTGGCTGACATGTCTTTTTTTTAATTTATTTTTTTACATCCCTCACTGTCTTTGATTGAAACTTCTGGGCTATTCCATAGGGAACATGAACCGCCACTGTCCCAAGTTCTGCTGCTCCCTCCACACGGAACATTTGATCATCGAAGAAGATGTGAGGTCTGATCTTTTCCAGCATGGGGCCTTTAGGTGCTCCTACTAGGAAGAGGGCCTCATCTGTCTCTAGACCCCAGGAACATAACGTCTTGAGGGCCCGGGTGCCTGAACTGGCTGCACTGCGAGCTGTAACAAGTAGGTGCGGATAGGACAGTCCAAGCGCTGATCTTTGGGATAGTTTCCCCAGAGCTTCCAAGAACCCCTTAAGTGGTCCCTATGAAAAATGATAATAATTCACTGTTGTCAGAAGTATAATATACTTGTTTTCTTGTGAAAAAGTGTTTACAGCAAACATCATTAGCATTATGGATCATCAAATGGAGTTTAAAGATTACATTTTAATTGAACATACATGATCAAGGGGTTTATTTTCATGGGCTTTCTCATGCTCAAAGAATTTGTCCAGCCCGTGGGCTTTGTAGATTCTCTTCAATATGAAAGAATTTCATATTGAATCAAAATTAGTATATTTATGATTCTACCATTAAAAGTTAATTACTCTCCTAAGCCATTCCACTCACCTTCTTCAATGGCTTCTCTAACTTTCACTGAAATTAGCAGACAGATAAAGGTTTTATTAAACTGACATGCATTTAAAAAGATATATCTTAATAACTACAATGAGTTCAAAGAGTGAATTACGCATCTGTAAGGAAACATAATTGCACTAAAAATATGTTTTATTATTATTATTATTTAGGGATGTCAAAGGTAATATGTTAACCTAAATAGATAGATAGATAGATAGATAGATAGATAGATAGATGACAGACAGATACATAGGTGATAGACAGAAAAAGCTATAAAGACAAAATTGCCAACAACCAACTTCAAAAAAATAAACAGTAAAATATTGGTCATTAACCAATTTCAAACGTTTTTTTTTAGACAGACAGACATAGACCTAGATAGCAAACCTGTACAATAAGCCCAAAAAATTGCACAAATGTTATTTTAAATAAATGAACAAGCAAACAAACCATGCAATGTCATCATTTCCATTTCAAATGCTTTTAGGAAAACAGACAGACATAAATGTATATAAATGTATAGCCTATGCAATAAGAACAAAAAAAAAAAGCCATTAAAAATATTAAATGTTATTTAAATAAACAAATAACGCAATAAAGCAAAATGTCAAACAACCGATTTTAAATGTTTTTTAGACATTAGATAGAAAGACAGACAGACAGATAGATATTAATCTAATAAACAACCATGCAATAAGGCCAAGAATGTCAATCATTTCAATTTCAAATGCTTTTAGGCAAACAGACATTAAATAAATAAATAGCCTGTGCAATAAGAACAAAAAAAAAATAAAAATTTCAAATGTTTTTTAGACAGACAGATAGATGATATTAAACAAACAAATACATAAATGGCAAAGTGGCCAAACGTAACGTCCTCAAAAGAAACTTTTTCATTCTCGTTAAATCGATGCGTAATCTGCGTCGTTTCTGCAGTCAGTGAAGCACTGTATTGTCAAGTACTGTGCAACTGGACTTCAAGCGCGTCTACATGTCGTTTTCCTAAATATGTACAATCGCTCCTACCAAATTCTGCGCAGCGATTTTAGTTCGGATCATGGTCCTCTTGAGCGGCCTTGTGATTTTGTTTGCTGATACACTGTTGAATACAGGTTTTACTGTCTGCACCAAACGCTCTCACGGTCACCCCATAGCGCCCGTTTGTTTGTATTTTCAGAGCCGTTATCAAATGCAGACACCTCTGCTGAGCTCAACACAATCACAACCGGTCGCTACTATACGTCACTATATTATAAGGAACTTAGCTACAGACTCACCGGTGTAGATTTCTTGCTGGGACTCGACTGGTTACAGATCTCCTTCCTCTCCCCAAAAGTGTGCGTCTCCTTCACTCGTGGTTTATTCATGATGAGACTGATGGTCAGAAGAGCCCCACTCTGTGTGACCGCCACATCCACTGGAGCAAAGCACAGCCCAACGAGCAATCAACTGAGCACACTGATTTAGATGTGGTCAGGTTGAAGGGGACGGCTGCTGTCATCCTCACCTCCTTCCCACACCATCACCATCACATCTCCTTCATCTGCTGCTTCCGGGAATCATGATGGAGGGTCTTCCTGTGGCAGCTATGAGTGTTCCCATGACAACTGCTGGTGTTAAGAGATACCTAAAAGAGGGCAAGCTCTTCTGGATCACCACTAATGCACAAGAGCACTTCATAATGACTCCGAAGACATACCGTGTATGCTGTATTTTTTTCATGAGGCTCAAAAAAGGAATATGAGCTATGAAGTTATGTACTTTGGATGTTTAAACCACTCAAATATATAGGAATATATAAATTAAAGAAAAAATAAATAAAATAGATAGACAGATAGAATGATTTCAGCATTTAGTCCAACAAAAATTGGGTATGTGATCTTAATATCCACTCTGTATCTCAGAATAGGGCAATGCATCTTGTGACACCTTTTGTACTCGGAAAAAGATGCAAGAAAAAAAAATAGCAGAGAGCTCCAGTTGTTAAGAAAACTTCATTTATTACTTTCATTGCATGACATAAATACTTAGTAGGCTTCGAAAAGTTCTTCGTTACATCTTATTAGACTGAACCGGCCATAACAAAATAAGAACAAGCTTCGAATAGAGTAAATTCTCTCATTGTGATTCTCTTTATACAGAAAAAGTAATTTTGTACATATATATTTTTTCATCGTTTTTGTTCTCTGTAAAATAAAGCATCTGTTTAATTTTAAAGACTTGTATCTTATTTTCAATTCATAAAAAAAAAGAAAAAAAAAAAGAATGAGAATCGGAAGTGGGCACAAATCAGAAACTGAGCTTATCACACGACAGGCTGGAAGTGGAGTCTGCAGACGCTGAACCTGCCGTCCAAGGAAGTATTCCACATTTGGCTGATTCCCAGTGCCACACCATCTCACGTCAAACTAAATTACATTCAAAGGGTAGCTGTAGAAATCAATCCCTCAGTATCATGCCAATGTACAATCAATCATTCCTGAGGAACAGTCATGAAATCAAAACAGGAAGCAACCAGAAAAAGGACAGAATTGATCCATTGGGCTCCTTGACGTACTGCTAAATAACGATGAAAATCTGTATTCATCACTATATCATTATCTACCCAGAAGTAATCCTAAAGCTATACCTGCAGTATTTTCAGTGTCAGGTGTAGCCGTCTATCCCAATACTGACGGTACAGAATCAGTTCAGCTGACTACAGGTGAGCAAAGGCAAAGCAATCAAGAAGTACTTTTCAATCTTATTATAACAAGTAACTGTGGTAAATCTGGAGATAATCAAATTACCTTAGTATTGAAAAAAAAAAGTAACTGAAGTATGCCAAAGTGACATATTTGAACAAAATATAGCCATTCCAAATGCCATTTATCAACATAAACCTTTGATTATGTATAATGCAAATATCTTGGAACACAAAATCTCAGTTTGCAGAATTACAGAATGTTTAAAGCCGTGTATCTGCAGACATTGTGCTGAATGTCCTGTAAATGCAGCAGTATGGTGAGAGTGAGAGACGACGACATGAGGACAGTAGGACTGGGCGATACAGCTAAAAAAAATGATCAACGATATAATGTTTCATAACGTTCGGTAACAATAATTATTCACATTTTTTATAACCTTTTTTAAAAAGAGCAATAGAATTTTTTTTTGTATTTTTTAATTAACCCAATTTGAGACAAACAACAAATTTTTTGTTTGTTTTAACAGTCAAACACACAATAAAAACTAAACATATCTAATTTCTAATGATTTATATGTAGATTAAATAGGTTTTAAAGGGGTCATATGATGCGATTTCAATTTTTCCTTTCTCTATGGAGTGTTACAAGCTCTTGGTGCATAAAGAAGATCTGTAAAGTTGCAAAGACTAAAGTCTCAAATCCAAAGAGATATTCTTTATAAAAGTTAAGAGTCAGCCACACCTACGCACTCACTCTATCCCAGCCTCAGTGCACTGTGTTTTTCGTTGTGAAAGCGAAACTACTTTGTTTGGTCTTCCAAAAGAGGACACGACTACAAATCAGTGGTTAAGTTGTATTTACAACACTGTTCCAGAACAGTTTAACCCAAATATCCAGATGTGTGCAGCGCATTTTATGGAGGACTGTTTACTGATCCTGGGAGAGTAACGTTAGACTACAATGCCGGCAGTTCTGACTCACGTAAGTACGTTTTCATTTAAAGGATTTGTCACTGATGATTCAAACGCGAGTTTTGAGCAGTGTAGAGTAGGGCTTGTTGTTTGTCATTTCTGTGATCACAAATGCAGACAGAGTTTTATGTTTACACGGCGCGATGCAATGCAATGCGTAAAAAGACCGTTTAAGTCATTATAATCCATAATTATGTCCCCACTGGATGCAACAAATGCCTCGTTTGTAATGGATTTTAATGTTTTTGTCTCGTTGCTCCGGCCGGGACACAGCATCAACAGTATGGTTTAAACCGCATAAACACATTTCATTACACCAAATAATGTTCTTTTTAGCAACATCATATGACCCCTTTAAGGAAACTTTTGGCTTGTCTCCCGAGGCCACAGGAGGGCGCAATGAGCAAAATAATGCAGCACATAATGTCAACGCATGGAAATAACTGTCTATAAAAAAACGTGCATTATGTCTAAATTAACTCATATAAATCAAATATAACTTCGTAAATTGCATAAACAATTATGAACAAAACATTCATTTATCATTGTACCGTCGATAAATATCGATACCGTTTTATCGCCCAGGCCTAGAGGACAGGTTTGAAAACAGGAACGATTCAATTTAACACTTGGTCAAAGGTGATGAGACAGAAAGAGGTCAAGTATTAACCAGCCTCAAGTGTGATGTATAGCCTATAATATTGCTAGAACCGGTCACACTCAAATCAATCAATGCATCCAAACATATTAGACCTTTTTCTTACTAAAAACCCCGTTATATGTGGTGCCAATGATTTACAATAACCACTTTGGCAAAAAGGAATGTGTTCTGAACTGAATAATAAGGCAAAATTAATATATGACATGATGAATTATGCAAGTCATACTATTTCAGTGTTGGAAAACTGTATCTTATAAAGTATCTATGGAGAATGTTTAATAACACGCATGTAAGATCTCAGAAACAATTTTGTCTGTAGTTAAAGTCTGAAATCAAGTTTAATGTTACTGTAAAATGACTTGAGATCATTACACATGATAAATCATGAAATGTGTCATTGTTCGCCAGCTGTAACTCATTTCAAATGCTCCTCTATTAGCCATACAAAGTGCATTTCATACTAGACAGTAGTGTTTGTCATTTCGTTCCATTTCAGGTGAAGTGTTTGTCAAAACTGTTTTGCAGCACAATATCAATATGCTCAATTTCAGACCATCTTGACTGCAAAACCTAATGCATTTATATGACTCTCTCTTAATTCGATAGCAATTACAAATCTTGCCTGCTTGATTTCTGGAAGGTG
Source organism: Sinocyclocheilus grahami (assembly GCF_001515645.1). NCBI lineage: Eukaryota > Metazoa > Chordata > Actinopteri > Cypriniformes > Cyprinidae > Sinocyclocheilus > Sinocyclocheilus grahami. The sequence continues at coordinate 782,180 of NW_015505966.1, forward strand.
ACGAGATTACAGAAGCAGATGTTTTGCAGTTAACCTTGAACCAAAGATTGAGGTTTAAAAAACAGTGAACAAAACTAAAGCTCTTTTTCTTATCATATTGAGATCTGAAACCAACAGAACAACATCTTTCATTGGTAAATGTCAAAAGGAAGTCACATTTCCAGATCAGATTTCACCCCAAATTCAATAGGAATTAAAAAGAAACATTTTGCATAAAGAAAACGAAGCCTATTTCAGGCTGATATAAAAAAAAAAAAAGGCATAAATTAAATTCAACAAGTATACTGTGATGTACAAATACTTGTAAAATCCTTCACAATTTAAAATAAAATATAAATATTTATTTTTCACATTACAATAATGAGATTTGGGAGAGGATGCTCAATTATCCTAATATTAAGGCAACATTTTTTTAATTGGCTTAATTTTCTTATGAAACATTAATAGAATTTTATGACCCAGATGTCATTCTTGACAGGTTTCATGAGATTTGCCATTATACATCTTCAAATATCAATTAACTCTTTACAGTTACAGACAGAGAGTAGTGGTTGGTCACTATA